>NC_048232.1:52671980-52721628 GCF_002007445.2 Ailuropoda melanoleuca
CTCCTCCCTCAAAACAGCCCTTTATTCTGTGTAGGTCTTCTCTTTCTTCCTTTACACACACACACACACACACAAGCACACACACACACACACACAGCAACAACTAAAGATCAAAATCAAAAACTCTCAGACTCTACTCAAATTGATATATTAACTGTAGGAAACAAAAAACATAAATCACTTATCTCCAGTAATCCCACCAACCCAGAGATAACTGCTGATACATTTTACAACATAGTAAGTTGTACCTAACTTTTTTGGATCACAGCTCCCTTTGAAACTCTGATGAAATGATATATATATGATATGTATATACATATATTTTTTTATTTTTATATTTATTTATTATATATATTTTATTTATATATATTATATATATATATAATNGTTATAGCTTATAACCTACCTCATTGTTAGAAATTTAAGTTTTTCCAGTTAGGGGCTATCATACATGCTCATTTCTGGTATATTACATATAGTGAATTATCCTAAAGAGATCAAATATGACAGTTATCTCATCAAATATACCTGACTGCTAGATTTCACTATCTGAAGGATAGACAAAACAAACCTGGAAAACATTCTCCCAGATGTAAGTCACTGCATTTGGTAAGAACAGCTAAAATTATACACTTTTCATTATTATCTTAACATGCATCTCCCAAACACCAGGCATAGTACCTTGTACCTCGGAATTATTCAAAACATATTTGACATAAAACATCTATTTTTTTTTATTTTTTTAAAGATTTTTATTTATTTATTTGACAGAGATAGAGACAGCCAGCAAGAGAGGGAACACAAGCAGGGGGAGTGGGAGAGGAAGTAGCAGGCTCATAGCAGAGGAGCCTGATGTGGGGCTCAATCACATAACGCCGGGATCACACCCTCAGCTGAAGGCAGATGCTTAACCGCTATGCCACCCAGGCGCCCCTATTGTTTTTTTTTTTCAGAAAAATTTTCAACTAAGAAATATGAAAAATTTCTGTGTATTAAGAATAAATAGGAACCACAAAAATTTACACATGAATGTTCACAGCATACTATGTATTACACATCCTAATATAATTCGTATGAGCCAAAAGGTAGAAACACCCCAAATGTTCATCAACTGATGAATGGTTAAACAAAATGTGGTATTATCCAGGCAGGCTACAACACAGATAAATCTTGGCAGACATTATGCTATATGAAAGAAGCCAGACCAAAAGGCTACATATTGTATGATTTCATTTATATGTATTACCCAGCATATGCAAATCTATAAAAATACAAAACAGAGTTCTGGTTGCTAAAGCTGAGGGGAAGGATATACGGGGAATGGCTGGCCATTTAATAGGCATGGGGTTTCCCCTTTTTTTAGTGTGCAGTAGTTCTGGAACTAGATAGTAATATATACAATACTGTGTAAGTACTATCAACCACTGAATTGTATACTTTCAAAGGATGAACTTTATGATATTTGCAGTATACCTCAAAGCTCTTAAAAACAGAGATTAAATATGGAAGAGCAAATTCAGATTAGTGGTTCATTTCCAAGGAAATATAATACATAAAATGCATTTAAAAATAATGTACCAAATGTTATTACATAATTTCTCTTTCATGATTATAAAGATAACTTTAGATTTTGTTGGATTTGAAGATTATAAGGATAAAAGTTATTTTCCCATACTGTAGCCAGAACAAAGATAGCTGAGTAAACTCTGTGAAATCCAAAACCACGTGAGTAGAAGTTACTTTGCAAAAAAAAAAACCCAAAAACCAAAAAATAAACAAACAAAAAAACTATGTTAAACAAAAAAAAATCCAGTTACTGGTAACTTCCACTTACTTGGGAGTCAAAATAAGTGAAATCAAACTCTGAATCAAACACTCTACATTCTACCCATACTAGGCAAATTAGTATTACAATGAGGTAAAGCAACGTATCCTGATAAAATCAACCAATTAATATGTCTGATCTCACACAACTCATTAAATTTCACTGTGCTTCAGTGTGCTCATTTGTAAAATGGGGATAATAATACATCTCCCTCATAAGGCTACCGAGAGAACTAACTTAATTAATGTATAAGGAAAGTACTTTGAATAGTGTATGGTACATAATAAATACTATATAAATCTTAGCTAACTATTTATAGCATAGATAAAAATTCACAGATCCACAAGGAAACCATTAGATCCACAAAATGTACCAGTATCTCAATTATTTTTAAATTATCATTTTTTGACATTCGCGCTCATTTGCCGATATCCATTAACCGGAAGAACCACAGCTGGAACATATAGCTATTGCATGTGTTATAGCATTTGGTAAAATATAGAATATATTAATATAAAAATAAGACATTTTGAGAAGGAATAGATTTCCTTAGAAAACACATATAGTCCAAGAAGCCTGGTTTCTCTTCAGTTACTGTAAGATACATTTGGTCTTTAGTCGTAATTCTCACCTTTAAACAATTTGGCTGATTGTTTTGGTTTGATCCCTAACCAACAAACCAAAGAAATTTCTTGTGACTCAGTGGTTCTCAAAACACATGTGCAATCAAACAAGAACTACTGGTTTTGAAACAATGGCTATAAAGAAAGTACCAGTTAGAAAAAAGTTGCAACATCTTAAATCTTTGCATGAAAATTTTCTGAATAAATTATTCACCTTCTAAACTTAAATAGGTTCTATTCAATTTCCTATGAAAGAGCCTAAGAATCAACTGACAACTAAAGGTTTGAACTTCTCTGTTTGATAGTTCAAAACAACAGATCTGAGAAAATATCTGCGATAGAAGTAATCTGAAGATACAGTATCTTTTAAAAGTGATCCATCTTTTTTTTCCACATGAAGTGTAAAAAGGAGAGTTATCTGAAATCAAATGGGAAATTGTGACACCACATAGGAATGAATGGTTGCGGCTCACACTAAAGTCAGCTAGCTGGTGGATGTCTGAGGTGTGTGCTTTGCATCTTCCTACATGGTTCAGCTGAGCTGGGTACAGTTTTCTGTGTTTCTGATGAACAAAATTGTGTATAAAGCAAACACAAAATTTGTGTTATGGCCAAATTGTTCCCTAGTATATCCACTGGGACAAATTCGAGTTTCCAAAAACATGTATTAGAGCAGAACTGACTAGAAGAGAATGTTGGCTCTTATGGAAAAGAACTGTAGTCACATTTTGTCCCTAATAAAGAATTGGGGGGCACCTGGTTGGCTCAGTCAGAATAGCATGCAACTTTTGATCTCAGGCCCATGTTTGGTGTAGAGATTACTTAAATAAATAGAAATTTAAAAATAAAAAATAAAGAAATTATGGGTCCCCAAAGCAGTTATGAGTGTCTCTGGTATATTTATGCTGTACTTCATTGGAAGGGAGAAAAGAGACTAACTGCTCTGTTGACACCAGCCATTCTCTTTAAAACTTAAAAGATGAAGACAGTCCTGTTACATTAACTAAGGAGCAAACCAGAATGAAAAATCATACATCCATTATGCTCACAGTCATACAAATAAAAAGCCTAAAAAATAAAGTGGAAGCAAAAAATAATAATGTTAATAATGATTAACTTGGATGGTAGCGTTATGAGAGTGGACTTTCCAATTCAAATCTTCAATAGTGAGGACTGCCTTTAAAAAGAAGAAAACAATTCTTAAATTGTATAAAAATTCTACCTACCCTGATCGTTTTTAGTAACTGCAAAAAATTATAAGGGAAGAAAAGTCCTGATGAAGGTACACACATTATAGTTATAGAAAGAAGTACAATAATAACATGAAATACTACAGATTTGAAATAGGATTTTACACCTACATTTTAGCTAAGATAATGTTTATTCTTTCTTTTTTTTTTTTTTAAATATTTTATTTATTTATTTATTTGACAGAGAGAGAAAGAGACAGCCAGCGAGAGAGGGAGCACAAGCAGGGGCAGTGGAGGGGGAGAAGCAGGCTCCCAGCAGAGGAGCCTGATGCGGGGCTCGATCCCAGAACGCCGGGATCACGCCCTGAGCCGAAGGCAGACGCTTAACGACTGAGCCACCCAGGCGCCCCATGTTTATTCTTTCTAACATTCATATTCTGATGTGTCCATGCTATTTATAAAAGCAAAAACCTTATGGTGCCTGGGTGGCTCAGTCGGTTAAACTTCAGACTCTGGATTTCAGATCCAGCTCCTGCCAAGATCATGATCTAACCGACCTTGAGATCAAGCCCCTGGACAAGCTCAGTAGGGAGTCTGCTTCTCTCCCTCTCTCTATGCCCCTCCCCCCCCACACACTGGGGCACACACCCTCTCTCACTCTGGGACACACCCTCTCTCACTCTCACGCTCTCTCAATTACATAAATAAATCCTTAAAATAAAAAATAAAAGCAAAACCTTGTAACATTTCCTCTCTTGTAACTTAACTAATACCTGCTCGGAGGGAATGTGGTGTAACAAAGGGTTCACTGAACCTAAAAAGCCTTTTTCCTCACTTTGGAAAGAAACCTGCCCCGCAGCCTGATGGGATTATTGTTGGGTAATGTAGGTGAAGGTGTTTTACATACCATTAAAAGCTACATAAATGTAACCTAATGTTACGGTTACTAGAGGGGGAGAAGACTTAGAAACACTTATGACTGCATAATTACTTAATAAAATAATTAATACTGCATTAAATATATTTGCGAAAACAAAAGGACCAGTTAATTACTATGTGAGAATGATAAAACTTAGTATTTGTCTTAACTTGCTTCCCATATTTTTTAATCAGAGCCATTCCTGATGGCTGAATTATATACTTAAATAAAAATGGTAAATTTTACACCCTGGTTAATCCTGCCCTTTGCAAGTCATTTAGAACTGTCTTGCCTTTTTTTTTTTTTTAAGTGTATGACAGTTTTACTTAGATATCACATCGAGTACGGTATCTACAAGGACACATCTAATAACCTGTCTTGCCTTTTTAAAAAAGCTTTATTTTAACCAATGCACTATAAACTTAACCAAGCAAGCATATTAAGAAAATCATACATTGAAAAAAAAAAACCTACAAATATATGATACTGATTCATCTTTCCTAAACCTTGAGTTGCAGAAATATCATGATTCCCACCTCCAAATAGTTTCTAAATATGTTTTTTTTAAAGATTTTATTTATTTGAGAGACAGAGAGAGACAGAGCACAAGAAGGGGGGGGCAGAGGGAGAAGCAGACACCCCTCTAAGCAGGGAGCCCGATGTGGGGCTTGATCCTGGGACCCCAGGATCATGACCTGAGCCAAAGGCAGCCACTTAACAGACTGAGCCACCCAGATGCCTCTAAATAGGTTTTTTTTAAATTTTTTTTAAAAGATTTTATTTATTTATTCGACAGAGATAGAGGCAGCCAGAGAGGGAACACAAGCAGGGGGAGTGGGAGAGGAAGAAACAGGCTCATAGCGGAAGAGCCTGATGTGGGGCTTCATCCCATAACGCCAGGATCATGCCCTGAGCCGAAGGCAGACGCTTAACCGCTGTGCCACCCAGGCGCCCCGCCTCTAAATATGTTTTTAAAAAGGAAATTACTCAATATATAAGAGATGCTCCAGATAAAGAAGAGTTGAGTCAATAAAATACAGCCTAACTAAAGTGTTTAACAGACTCAATGCTCAAAAAGTACATTCTTGGTATCTGTAAGAAAAAAGCAAATATTTAATTCGTAATTTGTAACAGCACACATACAAAACTAGTTTTGTGGGTTCTTGTATCCTCCAATGACTTTTTAAGAGTTTGTCTAACTGTGTACAGTATAAGTTATTTGCTACACTGGGAACATTTTCTAACATACGAGGCCAAATTTCTATTCTTTAGCCGGTCTTCCTTTTTTAAAGGCAGACACCTTCACCAAGAACATCCATTCTCTAGTCATTGCTACAACATGCTGACAGATACACGAAAGTAATGAACTGTTGATGTACAATTTAACAAATTCCTTTAGATAAGGAATTGATAATTTCAAATTAGGTTCTAGATTTTATGTTTGTTTTTATTTATTTAGTTATTTTTCTTCTTTTTAAACAGTATCCAAACTACGAGTTGCTGTAAGTCAGTGAATTATGACTAGAAGCTTCAAAAATGTTTGTTTTATAACAGTATTAAACAGGGCTAAACCTTCAAAAGCTGAAAATTAACAAAACATGCTCTAGGTCATGAAAATTAAAAAAGTACTAACTAGGAACAGATCCCAAGTAAAATAATGGTCTGAGAAGCTTAAAAATAGAAACATACATGATGGAAAACCAATCTTCTTCCTGATTTAACACAATGAAATGTAAATGAAGCTTTTGATGAGTATTTATAAGAAAATTATTCTCTTGTTGATTCTACTTAAAGAACACTAATCTGAAAAGTGTCAATTATAATTCAAGGTTTACTATTTAATAAGTAAATATTTATACATTTATTAAGTTACTGAAGTTTATCTTTATCCCCAAACCGAAGACTAATGATAAAAATGTTTTTGGTTTGAGAATGTGGCCTGGAAATAAGCCAAAGCAAAGCTATTTGACTAGCAATAATTTCTGGCAAAAGAAATGAGATTCTTTCCAGTTTAAGCTATTCATATTAAGTAAAAATTATTAAGTAATGGATAAATATTAAACACTTAAAGAATTACAGGTTTCATTATACCTAAATTAAAATTACTCAGAAATGAAAATTAAAACAGAAGCAGTAGAAACATATTAAGTTCACCTGAGACAGTTTCACTTTCTTATGCAATCGTTGATTATTTTGGCCTTTTTACCTTTTTCTACTACTAGTAGATATTATGGCCCATAGTAAAAATTAAAAATTGAGTTTTGTTTACATGTAACAGTATTAGTTTTATTTTAGATGGAATACAATAACCAATACTTTCAGCCAAACACTTCAAACTTTAATGTACAAATAGAGGAAATCAAAGGTTTTATATGCATAAATTTTACATAGACGGCGCAAGCATGTGTGTTCTGGAGTCAGGCTGTCTTGAGTTCAAATGTCAACTCTGCTAATGACTAACCAGCCTCGTACCCTAGTGAAGTTATTCTACCTCTTGAACCCCACTTCTCTCATCTACAAATGAAAGTAAACATTGTACCTACTGTACCTACCTTTTAAGATAAGTGTGAGAATTGAATGAGATTGCTCAATGTAAGCACCTTGACATTTAAGCACTTGATAAGGTTTGCCATTATTCTATGATTATTAGCATATGTATGACCACATCTTCTATAACTTTTATGATGTGCCCAGGGGAAAAGGAAGCTAACAGCCCAAGCATCTCCGTTTAACAATTCTCATATCTAATTCTGATTTTCTTCCTATACATGTACATACATACCCAAACACGTTTTCTGGTAAAAGCATTACTCATAATGTAAAGGACTTGGTATGGCCTGAATGTTCTGCATCCTCCCAAAATTCATATGTTGAAATCCTCATGTTCAGTGTAGTAGTATTATAAGGTGGAACCCTTCAGAGGTCTTTTAGAGGTGCTTACGTCACAAAGGTACAGTCCTCATGGATGGAATTAGTGCTCTGATAAAAGCGATCTGAGAGAAGTCCTTGGCCCCTTCCACACCACCGTTAAGGACAGAGCAAGAAGTTGTCAGTCTGCAACCGCAGAGATGGCCCTCACCAGAATCCAACCTTCTGGCTCTCTGATCTCTGACTTCCAGCCTCCAGAATTATGAGAAAAGTAATTTCTGTCGAAGTCATCCCTTTCTATGGTGTTTTGTTATGGCAGCCAAGCTGACTAATAAAGGTAGTATATTTACATTTTCAATGTTCAAACACATACGAGAAAATGATTCTAAGTTTCTATTTTGCTAATTTCATCAGTGCCATGCAAACGCATGGTATGCTGTTTTCAAAGACAGCAGGGTATGTCAGAATAAGTCATGATCAAACAGACATTACTACACTCCTGCCTACAATGCAATTTCTTAACAGCACAATATTAAGGTTTCTTATTTTCGACAAGCTGTTTGGAACAGTTCTAGTTAGTTAAGCCATGGTCACACAGACATTACAGTCATGTCTCCAATATGCTCTAAGTTAAAACTTAAGGAGTCTTACCTTTTATATCGGCCTGACACTGTTCTAGATGGATCCTATAAAGCAAAAATAATGACATCAGTTTGGGTGTGGTGCAAGAACACAATTCCACACTATATAAAACAGTTAATAATGTCTCATTTGGAAAGAAACTAATTTGGAACAAATACCACTGCTTTAAAAAAATTGACAATGCTGGTCAAACAAAACAAGACCCTACAACTGATTTCTGGGACAAAACCAACCACTTTTTAAAAATTATATATATATATATATAATTTAAAAAATATATATATATTTTTTAAGATTTTATTTATTTATTTGACAGAGAGAGAGACAGCCAGTGAGAGAGGGAACACAAGCAGGGGGAGTGGGGGAGGAAGAAGCAAGCTCCCAGCAAAGCATGGAGCTCAATGCAGGGCTCGATCCCAGGACCCTGGGATCACGCTTTGAGCTGAAGGTAGATGCTTAACAACTGAGCCACCCAGGCACCCCTAAAATTATATTTTTAATTTAGAAGATTTTTAAAACTCAGAAAACTGAAAAAGGAAGCATCATTCATCAACCAATCAGCTTAAGTCATTTTGGAAGCCAATGAGCATTTAAAAACACAATTAGAATCAAACATATATCTACGATATATATATATGTATCTTCCCCTTCCACTTTTATGCCTTCAATTAAAAAAAAGATTCACCCCAAATACACATAATGATTAATGCTTATTTTAAAAGATAGCTAAAAATTAAAAGTAAGGAAGTACTCTTTACGCTGATTGCATGCTATCCAAAAGAAAGGTTGCTGAAAGTTAACATTAACCACTGGGATGAGGAAATTATTACCTTACAATTAACCAGGCATTTTGCTGTTCAATCTTTTATTTTTTTTTAAGATTTTATTTATTTATTTGAGAAAGAGAGAGAGCACCTGGGAGCAGGAGCGGGTGGGGGGGGCACAAGGGAAGGGGGAGGAAGGGGAAAGAATCTCAAGCAGACTCAGTGCAGTGTTTGATCGCTCCACCCCCATCATGACCTGAGCCGACACCAAGGCTCACACATTTAACCAACTGAGCCACTCAGGCACCCCTGTTCAATCTTTTGGGGTTTTTTTGTTTTGTTTTAAGATTTTATTATTCATTGAGAGAGAGAGAGAGAGAGACAGCAAGAAAGAGCATGAGTGGGGAGGAGAGGGAGAAGCAGGCTCCCTGATGAGCACGGAGTCCCACGCAGGGCTTAATTGCAGGACCCTAGGATCATGATGCCTAACCAACTGAGCCACCCAAAGGCCCCAACCCCCGTTCACTCTTTTAATAGCCCAGACTCCAAATATTTTTTGCAGTTTCATTTTAATAAAACCAGTCAAAATGAAATGAGTCATTTCTTCTAATTATCATTTAAAGTGTTCAAGAGAGACTCCACAGTTAAAGAATGCCCGATGTTAAAATCAGAGAATCCGCTCCCTTTATAAATAAGATGACCAGATTTTGGACTAAAACAGCAAATACTGATTGCATGGTGCAATAAAGGGCATATCAATGTAGAGCAAACAGTATAGACAACCACATGGTTAAGAGTAAGATTAAGATCCAAGTTCCAACCAGACAGTCTTCAGTAGCTATGAAGCTATGAATAAGTTACTTAACATCTATCGGTCTCAGTTTCTTCATCTCTAAAATAGGAATAACAATGTCTATGTTATTGGATTATTGTAGGAATTAAAGGACATAAGTGAGTAAAAAAAATGCACAACTCCTTTACAATAGGCTTACAATTTAAATTTTGCAGCTAAGATTTTTTTAAATGGGATTCAGAAAAATCTTTACCAATTTTTCTATGTGGACTTTCAGCAAATCTGTCTCAATTATTCCAAGTCAGTATATTCCCATTAGGACAGCCAAACCTACTTATTTAAATAAAAGTTTATCTCAATTTTCATGTCCAATATAATACCTTACTTTCTGGAAGATGGGGATTCCCACCTTTGATTCTTTTCCCCCCAAACCCCAGCTCAAATAGTATGCAATAAATATATACGGACAATGTATGGAAATAACTTCCCTAGTAATCTGCCACTACAGAAAAGTACCACTTCGGATTTAACCAGTTGCAGAATGTAACCAGGTGACAGACAAAATACTAGAAGTGTCCGTATGTATGGCCTTGACCCCTTAACAGATTACCTCTGAGGAAGTTATGCTTTGACAGCTAGTTTAAAGACATTTTTAACTCCCCCACCGTGGCATCAGCCGTTCTTACAGAAGGGAGTAACAAAGCCTAGCAAGTAAACTTGAGTTTCTTACCAGCTTGTATTAAAGTGGCAGTCCCTAAAGATGGGGCCGATGAATCTTTGTACTTTATACATCGAACATGTAAATAAATCTCCTGTTTACAAAAATATTTTTTTTTAAAGATTTTATTTATTTATTTGACAGCCAGCCAGCGAGAGAGGGAACACAAGCAGGGGGACAGGGAGAGGAAGAAGCAGGCTCCCAGCAGAGCAGGGAGCCCCATGCAGGGCCTGATCCCAGGACCCTGGGATCACCCCGAGCCGAAAGCGGACGCTTAATGACTGAGCCACCCAGGCGCCCCTACAAAAATATTTCTAATAATTAACAAAAAATATACTCTGTAAAATCTAGTTTTTAAGTTATTTTTAGAACCATAATAACTAGATTAAAATGTTTAATCACTATTTAGGTAAAGCAGAAATACTAAGCTTGTGTGTATCCAAAATACATTTTATTGAATGCAGATGATTATGATTTCATATGAAACTTTTACCCCTAAATTTTCACAAACAGTACTCAACTAACATTTTATAAAGGTTTTCATTCATAAATTTCCCTAATTTTACTCTACATGAACTAAAACTAAGACATAACATTAAATGATGTCTGTCGAAATATGCATTAGAAAAAAATGTTAATGCCACAGGTTCCAAAACAACACTTCTCTCTCAGTTTGGTTATAACTGAAATATCTGAAAACATGACATCAGTTTGATTGCCCAGACTACCTTTCACTGAAATGGAGTAAGCAGAATTGCTAAATGAGAATAGCTTTTATTGGATTTACTAATTTGTGGGTTACTGATAAACTGATTGAAATGATATGAACAACACTGCAATAAATAATATTTATTACTTATTTATTAATATTTATATTTATGAAGCTTAACATAGGCATTTTCCTGAATATGGCAAAACCTGGAGTAATACAGATTTAGAGCAGAATTTTAACAAATATAGAAATGTGAAATGAAGGCTGTTTTCAGCAACACTATAGTGGCATTATACGAATTTTATCCTTTGGCCCAATTACCAATGACTTAAGTATCGGAGAAGTTTCTAGTTAAGTTTACTAATAGGAAGTTACAGAATATCAGTTTTCCATATTTCTTACAGCTTTTTTTTTTAAACTAGTCACTTAAAACATATCTCAATTAAGTTTCACACAGCATTTTCTATACAGCTAGCATAGAAATGGGTAAAATAAGAACTCTGATCAAATCATTCCATGTTCATGTCCAAGATGTGCAACAATTAGAATTTAAGTTTATTTCTATATAACTACTATTTCTATAGTGAAGATTCTGAAGCAGACAGAAGACACTTAAGCTTATTCTTTATTGGTAGATTTAAATACGGTCTTTTATTAGATTATACGTTTTATAGCTCATAGATGTTATTTCACAGTATATCTAGTAATCAAATTACATTCCTTAACAATGGAATGTTCCCCAAAATGGATAGACTATATTAGTATGAGAACTAGTATTAGAAGAAAACAGGAGGAGTGGTAGTCTGCTTCTCATGTGCATTCAAAATGGTCGATTACAGATGGAGTTTAAAGTGATTTCTAAACTCTTGCCAAAAAGAGAAAATTGGGCATTTCTTAAATGAGAAATATTAGATAGAAAAAGCAAAGTCAACTTCTATAGTGCTGTAAGAGTCTCTTACAATTTTAAGGAAAATGCTTGATGTTTTTACACATTAAATACACAAATATAAACTTCACCTCAGATTTGTTAACTAGAAACCTCTATAGTTCTGTTGCAACGAAGACTTCCAAGCAAAGGATGACCGCTCAATAATTACTACACCTGTTACAGTTGACAACTGTATTCTAAATGGGCAAAGGAGGTAGGAGAAATACCAGTATCACTGAAACCACTTATAAAACTGCAACTGCTAAGAGTGACATTGGTCTTAAAAGTTTCAAAGACTATGTAATTGGATCTTCCAATAACCCCAAAGCCTGTTATATAACTGATTAAAATATACTTTGCCTGAAATAATCTTCCTTGCAATGGGATGGTTTATATTACTAAAGGGAGGGGGAAAGACCTATATAGCACTTAGAAAATGTTGGCAAGGCACAAACTGTTTTGTGTAAGTTTAAATAAGACATTCTGCTTTAGTCAAGCTTAGAATGGTCAATAAGGAAATCCCACGAATTGTCTTTACAGGTGCAGTGGCAGATCAGAACTTGTAAAGTATAAACAAATATAAAAGCATATGTGAAATAAGATCAGAGTAATACAATACCAGCTAAATATAGCAAAATAATACTGAAGTTATTCAAATAAACTACTGATAAAACCACAGACCTCAATAAAATTATGGCATAACATGCTAACTGGCCCTCAGGACTAACTTAAACTACCTATACTGGTAGACATAATGTAGCAAGATACACTGCTGAAGATGAATGCAGAGCAAAATATCTGCAATGTATAACTGAAAAATATCTAAGAAAATGAAAAACAAAACAAGAACTTTACCAAATTAACAAAGATTAAAAAAGGAAAAACTCATCATTCCCTGTCCTTTCTGAATGATTCAGTCCTAAAGCCATTAGGTGGGGCAGAGCTAGATGGAGAGGAAACATCGTGGCCCAAACCAGGGTATCAGAGTAGTGGAGCCCTACATGAAGAAGAGCTGCCTGGCATAGAGAATCAGAGTCCAAGCAAACTGAAGAAAACATCCATACAGTAGGGGGACAGCATTTGGCCTGAGAAATCAGAGCCAGAGCAGAAATGAGTGTGTCTACAAAGCAGGAAAGGGAAGGCAGACTATCAGTCCTGAGACAATGTCAGAAAGGGAGTCCCATGTAGGCAACATCAAGAGGCCCAAGCAGGGTGTGATGGTCTTCATTCAGAAGGGTGGCACAGAACAGAGTTTTGGAGCCCCAGAAGGGTAAAGAAAGCAGCATGGCATGGGGAGTTTGCAGCCCTTGAAGAGAGATGAACAGGGATGATATGCCAGAGCCCAAACAGGATGAAGAGAGTGTCCACACTGAGTGGTATTCTGGCCTGGAGGTGTCAAAACCCAATCAGGTTAATGAAGGGTCTCCAAGGAGAAGCAATCCAGCATGACGTCTCACAGTCTGAACATGAACAAAGACCCTAGGAAGAGCAGCCTATCACAGGATGACAGAAGCTAAGCAGTGTAAGGAGGGAATCCCGGGATGTGGGGTTGGGGGGGGGGTGTGATCCAGTGTAGGGAGTCACAATTCCAGGACATCCTATAGCCTTGCATGGGATGCCCAAGCCTGAAAAGGGTCAGCAAATGTTCATGCGCAAAGAAAGCCAACATGGGATGTCAGAACCGGCTTGTGGTGAGGAGGGTATAAATATGGGGAAGGGGTAGCAAAGGGAGATAGGTTACATAGAAGGGAACTGAACAAATAAGAAAACATTAAGGATAATGGGAAACAAGTTTCTCAATGTCACAAAAGGGGGTTACAACTACTAGAATAAAACCCTGTAGGATTAGATTAGATTGGAAGTTATCAGTATAAATTAGTTTCAGTACCTACATAGATGTAGGTAGGTAGGCAGAGAGAAGACAGATATATTTTGGAGGTCTATACACAGAGAGAGACCAGGAATGGTGACATTTCAGTAACATAAACATACCTACAGCCCAGACCGTGGCTTCCAAGTACTTTCCAGTAAAAGGAATCAGAGCTCCTTAGCTTCTTAAAGAAATGGCTGCTTCCAACATTGGTGTAGAAAAGTTAAAGATGAGCCTGTAACATCATATTATGCCAAGAAGTGCTCCAAGAATGATGGAGATGCAGGATACAAAAGCTCAAAAGAGTTTCCACTGGCAAAATCTGGGATAATTTGAACATCAAAATAAATAATAATGGTGTGGTAGGCAAAATAATGACCCTCAAAAATGTCTGTCCTAATCCCTGTAATCTTCGAACATATTAGGTTATACGGCAAAGGGAAATTAAGGTTGCTTATCAACAACCCTAAATAGGGAGATTATCCTAGATTATCTGATGGGCCCAATGTAATCACAATAGTCATTAAAATTTGAAGACAGAGGCAGAAGGTCAGAGGGAGATATGACTAAGAAGAAAGGTCTGAATGACAAGCTGCAGGAAGTACTCAACCCACCCTTGCAGGCTTTGATGGAAGAAGGAGGGCCATATGCCAAAGAATGTGGGTAGCCACTAGGAGCTGCAAAAGGCAAGGAAATGGATTCTCCCCCAGTGCCTCCAAAAAGGAATGCAGTGCTGACTTTTGCCTTTGAAGCCTTTGGTTTTAGTCCTTGATTTTAGCCAATGAGACCCGTGTTGGACTTCCAATTTACAAAATTGTTAAGATGATAAATTTGTGCTGTTTTTAAGACAACAAATTTGTAGTTATTTGTTACAATAGCAATAGAAAACTAATACAGATGGTAACAGGGTATAACCCATCAGATAAAATAGGGAATAGTGAGTCAATAGATATACAGATAAAAACACAGAAAGATGATAAATATAAAGTTTGATGGGGATTAAGATATCTACATGGTTCAAAGCACTTATCCACAAAATACTTTTTTTTTTCTGTTAAAGGATTTCATGTGATCAATAGTTCTACAAAATACTTATTAAGAAAGGAAAAGTGAAGCCTGGAAAAAAAAAACCACCTTAATCACATGACCAGAGTGATCAGCAGCAGCAAGGGGACAAATTACAATTATGTGTCACCTGATAGGATACACAATGAGAAGAATATAGCATCAATTCTGTGATATTCCTGACAAAGATCTATAACCTGAATCTAATTAGAAGTATCAGGTAACCCAAACTGAAGACATATCATAAAATAACTGCCCTATAATCTTTTAAAGTGGGAAGATTAAGAAATTTATTTATTTTTTAAAAGGTTTAATTAATTAATTAATTAATTTATCCATCTGATAGAGGGAGAGACAGCACAGCAGGGGGAGCGGCAGGCAGAGGGAGAGGGAGAAGCAGGCTCCCCGCCAAGCAGGGAGCTCAATGTGGAGCGCCATCCCACAGTCCTGGGATCATGACCTGAGCCAAAGGCAGAAGCTTAACCGACTGAGCCATCAAGGTGGCCCAAGAAAAGAAATTTACAGAGAATGCTTCGGATTAAAGGAAACTAAAGAACTAACAGCAACTAAATGCAACACCTGATTCTGAATGAGATACTTGTGTTATACTTTTTTTTTTAATATTTTTTATTTATGTGACAGAGAGACAGCCAGCCAGCAAGAGACGCAACACAAGCAGGGGGAGTGGGAGAGGAAGAAGCAGGCTCCCAGGGGAAGAGCCTGATGCGCGGTTTGACCCCAGAACGCTGGGATCACGCCCTGAGCCGAAGGCAGACGCTTAACGACTGTGCCACCAAGACGCCCCTTCTGTTATACTTTAGAACATCCGTGGGACAACTGGTGAAACCTGAATAAGGTCTAAGTATCAGATGGCAAGAATGTGTTGTTTTTAATTTTCTATTTTTAACAGCCGTGTTGTGGTTACGTAGGAGACTGTTTGTAGAAAATACCCCGTAAAGGGAAGAAAGGCTTTCCTTTCTGTCTGGTGGCAGCCACCAGCTCAAAGGTAAGCCAAGACGGGCACTTACCAGTCCATCCAGGAGCTATGGAGGAAGAAGCAGTTTGCTATATAATGCACTTTCTTCTCAGGGTGCGCTGCTGGGAGTATGGCCAGCTCTCTGCGCGCCACAGGGCCCCTGCCCAACCCGGCCCAATAAAGCGCACAGACTAGGGTACAAGGCCAAGCAAAGTTATGTCATATATAGGATTGGTATGCAATGTGGTGGCCACAAATGCCCAGTCCTTAAGGGTGTGACCTATGGCAAGCTTGTCCACCGTGGTGTTAACCGGCTAAAGTTTGCCTGAAGCCTTCAGTCTGTTGCAGACAGCTTCACTGATGCATTCCATAAAGCTATCAAAAGAAATCCTGACACCCAGTGGATCACCAAATCAGTCCACAAGTACAGGGAGATTAAGGGCTGACATCTGCAGGACAAGAACGTGGCCTTGGAAAGGGTCACAAGTTTCACCACGCTACTGGTAGTTCTCAATGTGTGGCATGGAGAAGATGCAATACTCTCTAGTTCCACCATTACTACTAATATAAGTAATGTTTGTAAAATTAAAAGTGTTCTTTGTCTGTTAAAATAAGTTGTCTGCAGAATGTTCCATGAATGCACTGTCAAATTATGAAAGTTAAAGTGCAATAACATTTTAAGACTATAAGTGGTGGTACATCTTGTTTCTTATAAGATAAATGCTTTTATCTTTGCTTTATCTTATTAGGGAGTTTATATGTCAGTGTTTAAAATGCTATTTGGTATAACAGGTATAATATAAATTCTGAAAAAGTGGAATGCAGGAGCTAGCCATGTAGACTTGCTGGTGCATGTAATGAAACCTACAGCTTCACTGAGATGATGTAATGCTCTGCTGGTTTATTCTCAAATGGCTGTTTTTAGGGGTTTGGTAAGAACACACTTTTTAAAATTGGATTTTGTTTGGAAATGTAAAGAATATCTTAATCTTTTATATATAAATATGTATATAATATATATATGTAAAATCATATGCAGAATAATAAAGTTAACTGGGGTCCACATTTTTATGATTAATCCAATATTCCATTTATGTAACTCCTGCTTCTGAAAGAAGTTTTAAAAAACGCCACCATTTTCAGGAGAACTGAATAAGCTCGTTCCAAGAGGGTTCTCTTGCAAATTAAAGTAAATTCTGCTTAACCTAAGCAAAATTGCCTCGGTCTCCACAGTACCACTGAAGTTCCTATAAAAGATGGAGGCTCCTGGTTCTATCACACAACCCTATGGGATCTGTAGAACACTGAATTTCATACGAAACACTGAATTTCATATGAAACAGTCAGTAATGGTATTTACACTGGTGTATATTAAAACTGATGGAAACTGAACATTAAGTAAACGAGAAGAATTTACCTTAAGATTTGTAAGCTAGTAACTAATGCTAAGATTGGGAAACTGGTGGCT
Source organism: Ailuropoda melanoleuca (assembly GCF_002007445.2). Lineage (NCBI taxonomy): Eukaryota > Metazoa > Chordata > Mammalia > Carnivora > Ursidae > Ailuropoda > Ailuropoda melanoleuca. The sequence continues at coordinate 52,689,342 of NC_048232.1, forward strand.
ATCAGACAACCTCTTAAGTTGAGGATAAAAAATTAAAGGTTGCTTTAATCATAATTTTAAAAAAGAAAAAATAGTAAAGTACTGAGGGTAATAGGGCATGAGATTGCCAACTCATTCTCAAACAATTTAGGGGCCAAAATTCTCGGTATAGTACTTAACTTTTCATTAAGATTGAGATTGTTTTAAAAGAAAAATCAATAAATAAATCAAATAAAAAACAAAAGAAACATAATAAATGCCCTCCCACAAAATGCCACTGATTATATAAACTGATAGGCCTTTTTTCTTAAGTAACTTAGGCAATATGTATCAGAGATCTTTTAAATCCTTAAAATCCTCTATGTTTTTTAGCCCAATAAGCTTATCCCTGGAAATCTGGCCAAATAATTCAAAACACAACAGGTTTAGTCTATACAGATTTAATTCTACTATTATTTACGATAGTAAAAAATTTTAACCACTGAGGATTTCCATTAATGAGAAATTTGTGTTAACTACTATACACATTAAAAAAGAAAGGATAAATAATCTAAAGTTGAACAAAAAGTTTAATGTTTATATTTTTTCTTTTACATGTATCCTTATATTTTAAAGTTTATTTAAGATTTTATTTATTTATTTATTTGAGAAAGAGAGTGAGAGAGAGCACTTACAAGCAGGAGGAGGAGCAGAGGCAGAGGGAGAAGCAGGCTCCCACTGAGTAGGGAGCCCTACATAGGGCTTGATCCCAGGACCCTGAGATTATGACCTGAGCCAAAGGCAAATGCTTTCTGAGACACCTAGGGGTCCCAACAAGTATCCTTACATTTTAAAAATAACGGGCGCCTGGGTGGCACAGCGGTTAAGCGTCTGCCTTCGGCTCAGGGCGTGATCCCAGCGTTATGGGATCGAGCCCCACATCAGGCTACTCTGCTATGAGCCTGCTTCTTTCTCTCCCACTCCCCCTGCTTGTGTTCCCTCTCTCGCTGGCTGTCTCTATCTCTGTCAAATAAATAAATAAAATCTTTAAAAAAAAAAAAAATAACAGCTCTCTTTCTAAAAGCCATTGCTGCCTGGTGCTATTTGAGTATAACAGAGTAAGTGGCATGACCAAGAATTAAAATCAGGTTTACTCTCTTAATAAAAATACTATATTGTCCCTATTTCAATAAATTAAGCCTCTATTTTCACCTGGAATATACCCATATTTAACTTCAGCTTTGTTAAATAAAGGATACAAAGATATTTTAGACTATGAACAATCACATAGATACTGAGAGAAACACTGCTTATTAGCTTACACCAAGTTATATAATAGTGTAGGTACTTCTAGTAATTTAGGTACAGAGAAAGAGATAAATTTGCATCACTTCATCATCCTTCACGTCAGTATATCTGCCTCAAAAAGCAGGACAAAAGTTTTGCATCTGCATTTCCAAACTACTTCAAAATATTTTGCCTCTCTCTGCCAAATGCCTTTTTATCATAACCTTGCAAATTAATAGAGTTTATATTTCATTTTTTTCATCAATAAAGTGGAGAGATGTTTGTACTGCTTGGAAACTCCCTTTAAAGTGATATCATAATAAAATGCATTTAAAAAGTCAAAACTGGAGGCACCTGGCTGGCTCAGTCAGAGGAGCATGAAACTCGATCTGAGGGTCGGGAGCCCCACACTGGGTGTAGAGACTACTTAAATAAATAAATAAATGTGTGTTTTTGTTTTTGTTTTTTTTTCAATTTTAAAGTAAAAAACAAACCCTGGGAAAATGACAAAGTAGCTTATGATTTCAAAATGTCTTCAAATTAACCTAAGATTAAATTAAATCAAGATCATTCCCAAATTACATTTAAACAATTCCGCAGAGTAGTTTGTTTTATACTAAGGCATTCTAACACCATCAACTCCCAATTTTCTTTGCCACAAAACCCCCAAATAACAGCTAATTTGAAATTGAGCTTAATTTTACTTGTATAATTATACAGAAGTACAGATGTTTCTGGCAATTCACAATACTACATACAGTATTTTGTTACTACATTTAAATATCTGACTTTGTATAAACTTGCTATTCAATTCTTTATTTGCTATGTAATTCTAATGCAAATATCAGCCTAGAGCAGAACTGTCCCCTCACTTAAAATTATTAATTCTAGCTTTATTAAGAGCAAAGAGGTAATTATTTTTCCTAGCTATTCTTACAATAGGTACTGCTTAAACTTGGTTAATCTATCAGACAGCAAATATTCACTGATCAAGAACTAGGAACCATACATACTGTTTATAAGTCAAGAAGTATTTGGATAGAAGGAAAGTCAATGGTTAAATCCACTGAAAATATTTAAATGGAACTGATGTAACCAAAAGGAGAATGGAAAAATTATTAAAAGCTACTTAAAAACTATTGTTAAAATAACAACTGACATCCTGGTATTTTTAAATATTCATTTGTAAAATTAAAAAATTAAAAAATTAATTTTTAGGGGCGCCTGGCTGGCTTAGTCAGTAGAGCACATAACTCTTGATCACAGAGTTCACAATCAATCAATCGATAGTAACTCCTAAGAAAATAAATTTTTAATTTTTTTTTTTTTAGATTTTTTATTTTATTTATTTCATAGAGAGAGAGACAGCCAGCAACAGAGGGAACACAAGCAGGGCGAGTGGGAGAGGAAGAAGCAGGCTCCCTGCAGGACAGGGAGTACGATGCAGGGCTCGATCCCAGGACCCCGGGATCACACCCTGAACTGAAGGCAGACGCTTAACGACTGAGCCACCTAGGCGCCCCTAAGATAATTGTTTAAAATTAAATTTAAATAGATACTCACTTGTAGCAGGTAGGAACTGCCTGGATCTAATAAGCTGACAGCTTCATTTTGCATGGTGTTCTGTTGTGTAATTGCATCTTCACGTTTCCGCTCTTTCTGCCCTGCTTCATCATCTTCATATTCATCTAAACACTAGAGGAAAAAATAATTTCCATTTTATTTCCACATAATACTAACAGATTGTATGTGAAGATACACTTGGATAGCATTAAAGTATCGGGTGCATTCTGAAACTAACTTATATGATAAAGGTGTTAAACCCCAACCTCCACATTCACCCCCCTGACAACTTCTATCTTTTCTTCTAGACTCTAAATAGCAGTGACAAAGCTTGATTAAACACAAGGTTTACTCATTCTTTTACATTCATTCAACAAGTAAATGAATGGTGTCTACCTTAAACAAGGCACTTTTCAGAGGGTAACAAATGATATACCCAAGACATGGAATTTATAGTCTAGTGGGAAGTTAAGATGTAAGATATACAGAGATATAGATATAGATGCAGATAACTCAATGATAAAGGCCATTTTCCAGCTTAGTACTACCTCTGAGGATACACAAGAAGAGTATTTTCACCTGCAAGGTAAGTCTTCTATAAAAACTCTGCGGAAGAGTTTATAATTTAAAGGATGGGTAAAATTAAGAACTGCAGAAATAGAAAAAAGAGAATTTCGATGGTGGGAAGAGCATATGGAAAGGTTGTTACTAAAAAACTGAATCAACACCTGCACTATCTACCTCCAGATTCCCCATGGGAAAAATGTCATCAACAGAAACAAAATTCTGTTCATTACACTCATTGTGGAATGGATTATCTGTTACTTGCAAATGAACACATTCCTTTTTTTTTTTAAAGATTTTATTTATTTATTTGAGAGAGACAGAATGAGAGAGTGGCTGACAGAGAGAGAGAAGAAGGCTCCCCGCTGAGCAGGGAGCCCTAAGTGGGAGTTGATCCCAAGGACCTGGGATCATGACTTGAGCTGAAACACCCAGGCACCCCTGCAACTGAGCACATTCCTAACCAACATCACCCTAAAGGGTTCTGTGAGAAACAAAAAATAAATAATGTTTCCGCAGGCAGTCTGTAAACAAGAAGGCACAACCAAAGAAATAGGACTTACAAATTATAAAAAGAGAAAAAAAAGGCCACTGTGCAAACCAAGAAGGGACACTGGAGTATCTGGAACAGGAGGGACACAGGAGATGAGCAGCACATTCAAAGACACAAGGTCCACGATGGGGGATATGGAAGAAAGCACCTCTCTGAAATGGAGTCTTAAAAATTAGGATGATATGGAAAGGACGTGAGGGGAAAGAATGAATGAAAGGGGTGAGATTCCAGAGAATGCTCCTGCCCTCCCTGTAATGGAACTGACTGTATATACAGGCATCATCTGGCCCTTGTCAGGTCACCCAGTAAGAATTGGGACTTGGGTAACCGGTACCAGAAAAATGATGACACTGAGGCTACCTGACTCCGACCCAAGAGACTAAGTGTATTCTGCCATAATCCATGAATCGACAGCAGCCTAACATGGTTAGCTTGCAAGTAGGGTGAGATCTCAAACCCTTTACAGCTCCTGACAGAGGTGAAGATTAGAAAGGCAAATGCTCTGATCACAAAGAACATAAATAGCCTGAGAAGTGTGGACTTTTCACTATATAACACTGAAGGTGGTTATGGTGCTACAATTCCCTGGAATATAAGTAAAACATGATCAAAACTGATTTGGTGGGGGCGGGGACGCTGAGCAGCTTAGATGGTTAAGTGTCTGCCTTCGGCTCAGATTATCATCTCTAGGTCCTGGGATTGAGCCCCATGTCGGTCGGGCTCCTGGCTCAGCAGGAAGTCTGTTTCTCCCTCTCCCTTTGCCTTTCCCCCTGCTTGTGCTCTGTCTCTCTCACTCAAATGAAGAAATAAAATCTTAAAAAAAAAAAAAAAACTGGTTTTGGGAACAGAACTTATATACAGCAGTTCAGAGCAGAAATAAACAGGGACCAAAAGTATAGAGTAGACAACAGAGTAGACAATTTGATCCTATGAAAAATATCCGAGGTAGAAAACAGAATCAATAAAAGAAATCTAGTAAAGGGTACTGAAGTTTAGGAAACTAGTTCTGATTAGAAAAATAATCTCTCTTAGGACTTTTTAAAAACCTTTCTCAGACCAATAGATGGTATCATGTTTAACAGCAAAATATCAACAAAATTTAAAAGCAAAATCAGACTTAAGACATTGAAATCCATTCCACTATCAACACAATTGTTAACATCACTCTGGAGGTGCTGATAAAACCAGGTAAGAAAAATAAAAGATTAGAGCAATAGAAAGAAGGCAAAATTCCATCACTTCAGGTGATACAATTTTGTTGAGATAACATAAAAATATTTTAGAATTATTAGAGTTCATTACAATGGTTTTTATAGAAGTATGCAAAAATTGCTTCCCAAAGTAACATCAACAGCCAGTTAGATCATATAATTTTAATAGTAACTATAAAAATAAACAAAAAAACTTTATGAAAAAAACTACACAACTTTACTGAGAAACATAAATTAAAACCTATCCTTAAATGGAGAAAAACCTAATATTGTGAAGATGTCAATAATCTGTAAGTCAATTTATAAACTGAATAAAAAATTCCCATCAAAATCTTAAGGGAATTTATTTGAAAGTATGGGTGATCATCTAGGTAAATGAATACATAAGCCATCCTGAAAACTTACTTTTTAAAAAAGTTATGACACATTCACTCTAACATTAAAATGTATAAAACCACAATAATAAAAACTGTAATCAAGGTCCTAGAATAGAAAAGAGAATAAAGTAAAGGAATTCTTCAATACACATTACTGAGATAACAGGTCAATCATTTAATGCACAGTGGGGGCTGTGTAAGATCCAGAAAAAATAGAGTGGTCTCATCTCTAGCCTTCTATTCCATGAAAGGAATCATCTCATGCTCCAGTACCTGGACTGCAAAAATCCCTGACCATAGGATCGAATGTCAGTAGCACAATGCTAGAACTCTTAAATCCTAAAGTAGTGTAAGATAGAAAGTAAAAGTTGAAGCAGATAGCCATGAACTCCCTGAGTGCAGGAAGATTATTTTATTTATCTTTGTTTTCATTTTCTGAGATTCCAGTCCCTCAACACTAACCTCCTTTCCTTCCACTACCTCAATAAATGAAGACTCCCTTACCAGCACATTAAAAAGAAGAAGAAAAAAAAATTCAGTAAATGCTTGATAAATGAATGAAGGAGCAACCAAGATGAGACAACTAAGGGAGATGGACTGTAGCACCCCAAGTTAAAATGGAATATTCTTTTCCATGGTAACACTGTTACCCAGTGACCTGGGAACCTATTCATCATACATACTACCTCTGTGGAGAATGTGTGCATCTTACATTCCAGGCAGCTTTTAGAATAGGGATTACTTGATGAATCACAACTTGCCTCCAAAGTTCTTCTAGCAACCAGTACAATTCTTTTAGCAACAAGCATCCTACAAATTCTTTAAGCTATCTTATATAACTGGGATAAATACACCTGGAGGAAACTTTGGTAGAAATGGTAAGAAGAAAGAATGAAAGCAAAAAAGAACTGAGTTACTGGACGAAGGTGGGTTACGACATTTTCCACTTCTATTTCTTGCAAAGATTAATAATTCTCTAAGTGCACAGCTGATGGTATCCTTAACAGAGACAAAGTTATTTTTTTTTAAGATTGTTTTTTTAAGTAATCTTTATACCCACTAAGGGGCTCAAACTCACAACCCCGAGATCAAGAGTCACATGCTCTAGATTGAGCCAGCCAGGAGGCCCAACAGTAATTTTTAAATAAGTACCAGCAAAAGAGAACCAAAAGGAACCCAAACATGTTTAAAAGTTTCTTTCTACTAATCATAAGCTTTTTATCTGAGAGAGAAAAAGATGAGGTGAAAACAGATGCTGAACGTGGAACTCAATGCCCTCTCTCTCCTCAGCTCTCATGTTTCATGTTTAGATAAACGTAATCATGTCAAAATTACTCTCTCCTTTTACATAGATTAGAGAGAAAGAATGCATGAGAACTGGATTAACAATTATTTAAAATTGAAACCAAAAAGTCAAATTTTATGAAATGACATTTTTTAAACAGAAATGAGAGTAAGTATCACTGATTGTCACCAAGCTCTTTGCTATTCCCAAAACTGCATTTTGGAGCACTAATATTTTGGCAAATACAACTCCTGAACAAAACAAAGGTAGGATTTTCATTCCTAATAACAAATTACTAACATTAAGATGCTATAATATGTTCTAAAAAATTATTCAGATTATTGCTAATCTGACAAAGTAACCAAGTAAAAAGGAAATCAGGATATTTTTTAAGTCCTATTAGTTGTTATCAAAAAATGCAATTCACAGGAACAGAATCGGAAATTTAGAAATAGACCCAGATACACAAACTGAGTTCATAATAAAAGTGGAAACACACACCAGTGAGAAAAGAGGAACTTTTTAATACGTGATTTAGGGATAACTGGATAGCCGTATATAAAAAGATGAAATTAGATTTATTCCACATACCACATACCAGGATAAATTTCAGTGCATCATTAAAAATGAGCAAAAATTGGTCACCACACCAAAAAAAATACAGGTACTACAAATAAACATATGAAAAGTGGCTCAATATAATTAGTTAGTAGGGAAATGTGAAGTAAAACCTTAACAGGTTATCGCCACACACCTACCAGAATGATTAAAATTAAAGACTGACAATACCAAGTGTTAATGAGGATTTCAAACAACTGAATATCTGCTATATTGCTGGTAAAAACTCAAACTAGAAAACAGTTTGGCAGTTTCTTATAAACTAAATATACACTTACCATATGACCCAGCAATTCTACTCCTAGTTATTACCAAAAGAAATGAAAACATGTTCACTCAAAACTTGTACCAAAAAAAACCCAAAAACTTTTTCATAATACCCAATAGTTCAGAAGTCTACCAACTAACAAAACAGATAAACAGTAGTACAGTCATGTAGTAGAATACTAACTCAGTAACAAAATGAATGAAATCTCAAAAGCATTATGCTAAGTGAAAGACACTAGAAAACAAAGACTATATACTGTATGACTGCATTTATATAAAATTCCAGAGAAAGCAAAATCATAGTGACAGAAAGCAGATGAGCGGTTACCAGGAGTTGGGTGTGAGAGGACAGGGCTGACTAGAAAGGGGCAAAAGGAGTGATGGAAATGTTCTATAACCTGATTCCCACGATGGTTTACCCAGACGTGTACATTTGTCAAAATTCATCAAAGTGTATCCTTAAAACAGTAGCATATTATTGTATATAAATGACAAATTAATAAGTATGACTTTTAAAAATATAGTAATGGAAGTACTGAACAAATGGCATGGTAAAAAAAAAAAAAAAGACTGAACCTAAATCTGATTAAGCTTCTAGAGCCAACTACTAATTACATAAAATAGAGAGGACATAAAAACATATTAGATAACCATCATGGCTACGCAATCATGAAAATCCAAATTGCAGGAAACTCTAAGCAGGAGTCAGAAAACTGAAAAAACAAGGAGGAAATATTTTAGTCTTCTGGGCTACATAAAATCTGTTGCCCCCCCCCCTTTTTTTTTTTAACAATCCTTTAAAAACACAAAAACCATATCCAGCTCTCTGTCATACAGAAACAAGCCTCTACTAAGGCTTAAAAGACAACCAGTTTCTACAACTAAAAAACTGCAAGAAGGAGAGGAGAGAGAGAGAAGAGACCCATAAATTTGAAACTCAAAGGACACATGAACCAATCCCAAACATATGGACCTCCTCTGCATTTTTATTAAAGGAACCTATTTTTAAAATTATCATTTAAGAGTCAGTTTGAACAATGCATATACAGTAAAAGTCTCAGGACTTTCATGAGATTAATGATCCATTTTTAACTCTTCTAGGTGTAGTGATAGTTTTGTTAAAAAAAAAAGATTTCTTGTCTTTAGATATAATACTGAAATACCTAAGATATTGATGACATACACTGAAATGATATGTTGTCTGAGATTTGCTTCAAAATAACTTAAGAAATGAAATGGGTAGTGTGTGTGGTAGTACAGATAAAACTACCCAGAAGTTGATAACTTTTGAAGCTCAAGGATGGGTACATGGGGGAATTCATTATACCATTTTCCTTACTTTTGTTATGTGATTAAAAGTCCCATAATAAGGTTTTTAAAAAAAACAATAAAATTTAACTGATCATTTACTAAATAACTAAAACAAGATAAATATTTTATTCTAAGTAGCGTAACGCTTCTGCTTCTAGAGAACAAAATGATGGAGTATTATTCACAAACTGTTTCCCAAGAAATGGGAAATGTTTGTAATTTCACGTAGACTGAAAAAAAGATATGGGGGCGCCTGGGTGGCACAGCGGTTAAGCGTCTGCCTTCGGCTCAGGGCGTGATCCTGGCGTTATGGGATCGAGCCCCACATCAAGCTCCTCCACTATGAGCCTGCTTCTTCCTCTCCCACTCCCCNCCCACTCCCCCTGCTTGTGTTCCCTCTCTCGCTGGCTGTCTCTATCTCTGTCGAATAAATAAATAAAATCTTTAAAAAAAAAAAAAAGATATGAATGAATGACAGAAAGAAAAATACACATTATCTTTACACTGATCTTTTTTTTCTTTATGGTTATCTGTAAGGCATATGTTTGATTAGAAAATTATAAGAACCCAGATTTTATTTTATTTTTTTTTTAAAGATTTTACTTATTTATTTGACAGAGAGAGACAGCCAGTGAGAGACGGAACACAGGCAGGGGGAGTGGGAGAGGAAGAAGCAGGCTCCCAGCGGAGAAGCCTGATGTGGGGCTTGATCCCAGAAAGCTGGGATCACGTCCTGAGCCCCGAGCCACCGAAGGCAGATGCTTAACAAATGCACCACCCAGGTGCCCCAAGAACTTAGATTTTGAATCACAAAGATTCAAATCCCAGGTCTGTAACTTGAAATACTTAATTGCATCTACTATTAATTGGCTCTGCTCTAGGTTGTAGGGCACTGTTAAGCACTAATATCTAGTATTTCATAAAATTCTCCAAAAACCTTAGGAGGTGTGTACTACTTTACAGAAGAGGAATATGAGGATTAGAATTAAGTAAGAGGCTCAAAGACACATTGTTAGAAGGGTGCAGTCAGAACTCCAATCTAACCCTAAATTCAATTTCCAATGGCCAGATATAACCTATTCATCAGTCATGAAATTCACTTAATACATCACAACGCAGAATTTTTATGAAGAAAAAGAAAAAACAGAAAATATCAAAGAACACACTTTTTGTGAAAATTTTGTTTCAGACTGAGAATGTACTGGCTCACTTAGTGCAGTACAGAATTAGTAGGAGTGCAGAGAAAAAAGAGTGGGTATGAGTTGACGATGGCTGTAGCTAGATGACAGCTGGATAAGCATTCACCTACCCTGTAGTTCTATGTATGTGTATTTTTATTTTTTACTTTTTAATTTTAAAGGGTCTTTCTGGAGGAATTCTATCAGGTCTCATTTCCGCATCTACTTCAGTCACTAACAGCAGACCATGCTTCCCCAGGTCTCATCCATCACTAAATAGACTCTCATTTCCATTTTACTCTGTACATTCTATAACCTGATTCAATCCTGTATCCCTCTCCTCTCCCTTCCAAATCATTCCACTGTATCCTCTGAATTCCTGTAGATTAATATTTTGCTCTCAACTGCAGAATGAAATCTAGCTGGCTCCCTGAAAAAGCCCTTTCCCCTATAGCTGTCTCAACTGAAAGCTATTTGTGTTTTAATTTCTCTACTGTCTTCTTTACCACTCTAGAGCAAGTCTGTCCTTTGGCCACAAAGCTCTAGCCCAGTGATTCTCAGTCAATACCACTCCCTACAAGGCATGGAATTTTGTGAAGGCATTTTTGGTCATATTGATGACTAAGGAATGCTACTGGTTTATGGATCAGAAGCATGGAATGAATACCTTGCAAACTGAAAAATTAGTCCCTCTAAGAAAGAACTGACCCACATCCTGTTCAACCGAAGAATGTAATACTGAACAGTCATGCAGGTGAAAAATCTATTTATAACTATCTGAGCCTAAACATATTTTACCTCTAAAAAACAGTGGCTTGGGGGGGGGGGTTACAGCATTTAAAAATATATAGAGATCTTTCAGGAAGACAACTATACCCTGTAAATGATATTTTGTTAGTAATCTTATGAAAAAATTTGCTTGACATTTCAGAAAATGTCACTAACAGCAAAACTATTCATGGTATTTGAGTCATTAATAAAGCATACTTTTATCAGTCCAAAACAAAGTTTGAAAGCCACTGCACGTTTTTATAGCTCTAAGACTTTGCTTGAGGCAACAGACTGCACCATAATAATAGCAGCATTCCCACAGTATATCATATTTATAACAAAACATGGTATATATAATACATAGTCAATGTTTGCTGAACTAAATACTGCTGAAAAGACAAGACTAGTCTGAACCAGGTTACAAAGGACACTGAGACTAAGGAGAAATTGGGGGTTAAAGTCCCAAACACAAGGTAACCAGCCAATCATCACTTAATTTCTTGAACAAATCAGAGACATACTAGTTTTGAAAGACTAACCATAGAGTGTTATATATGTGAAATAGGCAAATAAACTTGACTTAGAAATCTTAAGGCTGTAGTTTCCCACTACTGCTAAAATTTTTATTACTATACCTCAAAGGTTTTTTGGGTTTTTTTTGTTTTGTTTTTTTCAGTTCAAACTCATTTCCCTTTTATTAAAGTCCAAGTTACCATTACATTGTTTGGTATTCAATAAAGGAAAACTTGTTAAAATAAGGTAAAACAATATCATCAGTATTTCCAGGTGGTTGTTTACACTAAAGTAGCATAATGCATAAATCCTTGAGAAGCCCCTCCATGGAGTTTACACGTTGTCAAGGCCCAATTCCTCTGGAGTGGAACTTCTCAGTTCATTTAAAGTTGATTTAAGTTCCTGAATGACTTAGGGATAGGTTTCCTTATGAGGTCCTGCTTTGTCCTTAACAACCTCTAGGATGCAAACTGCACTAGCAAGATCATTTAACCACCTGCATGCCAGCAAAGCAGCATCATTGATTTTGGGTTTGGGAACCATATCATAAGCTAACAAGCATGTTCATCCCTTTACACAATTTCCAGGCATCAATATCTGGCTTGTTGAAGTATATCACCCAGCGAGCATCAAACTCCTCATCTGCTTCCTGTGACCCAAAGGGTACTAGCAAACTGAATGGACAGTGGCAGCGGGGCTGGGGGCCTGGGGCCAGGTACAGGAGCCCTCAAGGGCTGGTAAGGGCCATTACAGCTGCTGCTACAGTACAAGAGCAGAGAGAAAGCCAAACCTAATGGTGAAGGCAGCGCGTGTACTCTTAAGTCAAGGTTTTTAATGTATCAAAAAATGTAGTAAACTCGTAAAATGAAATAACTAAAAAGGATCCGTTTCATGATAGCTTTTCCTTATCAATTTTATAAAGGAGAATTCCATAAAATTCAGGAGTTCAGAAAAAGCAATCAGCATACCATATGCCAACTTTATGTTTTTTTAAAAAGATGTATTTATATGACAGAGGGAGTGCACATGTAAGAGTTAGCAGGAGGGGGAGTGGGGGATGGGACAGAGAGAGAAAGGGAGGAGCAGACTTCCCCGCTGACCACAGAGGCTCACATGGAGCTTGATTTCAGGACTCTGAGATCATGACCTGAGCTGAAATCAAGAGTCAGATGCTTAACCAACTGAGCCACCCAGGCGCCCACATTTGCCAACTTTAAACACAATTTTATTAAGGTATTTTTAAATGCTTCTAATATATGGAAAACAGCATACTCCATAGAACTTTTTACTTACATTAGTAAGAATTCTTGGACAGTATGTATATACCTAAGCATAACAGATAACCACCATTCACAACTATTATTTATTTAAAACAAAATACAATTTAAAAACTTTTTGATTAAAGCACATTAAGGAGGGCACATATTGCATGGTGCACTGGGTGTTATATGCAAATAATGAATTATGGAACATTGCATCAAAAACTGGGGATGTACTGTATGGTGACTAATATAACAAAATAAAAATTATTTAAAAAACACATTAGAAATTGTTAAAATTAATTTTTGTTAAATATAAATGCTTAAGCCAAGTTTTGAGACTTCGATATTTTGACAGAATAAATTGTATGATATACTATCTAGTCCCTGGAGGAGTTCAGCTAGATACTGCTTCACATTCCTTTCTTTTTTCACATCTGTTCTCTTTCATAAGCGATGACTCTTACAAAGAATTAAACAATTCATTAATCTCCACACAATATATTGAATAGTTCATAAAATCCATTAAAAAATGCTACTTCGTTTAACTTTCAGAATCCCCCAAATTTTAATATTCTCTTTTATCTAAATGCTGAAGTCTATATAACATATGCATATCTAATCTTAAAGAATCCACACAAATTCCTTAAGTGCTCTGGTTTTTCAATAAATTTTTGCAACGTATAAATACTTCTCTATAAAGCTCTAGCACTAGGGAACAGGGCAACATTTTCTTCATATGAATTGGAATAAGGACAAATATTACAAAGAACTCAAATGAAATGCAAATTTCAAACAGCCAAGTAAATTTAACTGTATCTATGCATAATAAATCATATAGATGTGGCTCTAAAACCATTCTGATTGTCCTCTGCATTTAAAAGAAAATCAAGTAAGCAATCCTAGCAAAGCTTTTAGGGAAAAGAAAGAAAAGCTATATAGCTCCAAGAGAATGAAAAAAGTTTCTGTTTAGGATCACACAATTATAAACCATGAATGCGGATAAGTAGCTGTGCCTCCCAAAACGGAAGTTACTATATCCATGAAAGGCATTAGGAAAGCTGAGATTTTCTTCAGTAAGACCATGTCAATCCTATCAGTACTGCTTATGCTTTATCTGCCTCCCTCTCTGGTAATACCCTTTTTACATTCTCCATTATCTTTTATCTAGCATATACCAGTCTGTCATCACTCAACCTCTGCCTAGCTTTTCCTTACCTTCCTTCCCCTGTTCCTAAGCCAAGAGGTTTATTTTGAATGGTTAAACAAAAGGAACTTCCCAACATAACAAAAGAAAACTGAAATAAGACCAAATTAGTAAGTATCTCTACATGGAAAGAACTGAACAAAATGAACAAATGACCCCTCTTTTCCTCTCATCAGGTGGCTGAAAAAGCCATGCATATCTGTATCACAATGATTAAAAATTACTACAACTGTTAGTACTACTATTACTACAACTACTACACATAGCCCTAAGCCAGAAAGTATGGGAACTAAATGGAGTAAATTAAAATATACGAAATGTCCAAAACTAATTATTAAACAATAATTCAATAACTGAATTAGTTATGCTTTCTAACAACTTTGTAACATCTAACAGAAGCACTCTGATTTCATGGATTTAAAAACTGAATTTACAATAAAAGTTAGCATTTTCAATAAAAAAGAAATCTTATTTGTAAAGAATCTCAAAATATAACCCTTAAAAACAGGAAATAAAATCAGAATTTCATTCTTACACAGTTTTAAAGCACCTTTCTCACCATTAAGATCTACACCAATACCATCCGATACGACTCAGCCATGGTCAGACCCAACCACACAATCTTGTGCTGGGATCCTCAAGGCTAAGCAAGTGTTAAATTCTCTAAATAGCAATATTCATGATTAGACAGGTAGCACTCTCATTTTCAGCCATTTCAACTAATATTAGTAATAGTAATATTTAAAATATAATTTTAAAACTGTAGTTGGGTACTTTTATTTAAACAGAAATGACATTTTCCTAATTACAAAATTAATGTACATTACCAAAACACTTTTCAAATAAAAAAAAGAGGAGCACCTGGGTGGCTCAGTTGGAAAAGCATCAAACTCTTGATTTCAGCTCAGGTCATGATCTCAGGGTCCTGAGATCGAGCCCTGGGTTGGGTTCTGTACTCAGTGGGGAGTCTGCTTCTCTCCCTTCCTCTCCCGCCCCTCCCACTCACTCACTCACTCTCTCTCTAAAATAAATAAATAAATAAATAAATAAATAAACCTTTTTAAAAAATAGACAACTGTTATCACTTTGGTACAAATCCTTCCTTCTACTAGAACATTCTTCTTAAATTCAGGAAATTACAGGCATCCTGTTGAGACCTACTTGTATCATCTCTTTGTTTTCAACAAAAATTTTAGTAGCTGCATAGTATGATATCACATTATGAATACATCATGATTTGTTTAATCATGTCTGGTTGTGGGTCATACAAGCTAAATAGTCTTTCATATAAATTCTAGTATACATCTCTAATATTCATGGCTCCTTAAGCATGCTGACAAATCTTCTACCAAGGATACCTCATCCTTACTATTTTTTTTAACTCTCTCCAAACATATTAGGTAACTAATGGTTTGACTGAATCCTAGTTAGCAGAATGAACTTGTGTGATCTTTACTGACTTTATATATTTATGTATCTTTCCTTTCTTCACTATGTCCTCTCTCAATTTTTATATTAGTTTCTTCATTTCCCTAGTATTTCTCAAACTCTTAATACAAAAAGATGGTAACTTCTGTCTATCATATAGCCAATTTTTTCCTAGCTCACCTTTTAATTCTGTTTAAGTTTTCCTTTTGAAGTTTTCTCCCTGTGGTTTTATGTTAAGAAAATGTTTTCCCATTTTGAGATCTAATAAACACATACACTTTCTAATTTTTACTATCTCATTATTAATGTTTTAACTCATCTCATATTTAGACAGGTAGCAACAGGCTGGAAACAAATTGTGTTTCCTTTTTTTTATAATAAGCAATTGTTCTAGCCATATACATGGAATAATCTAGAACTGCAACACTGGTAGTGGGTTGAATGAGTGAGTAATGGCTCCTGGAGGAGTTTAGCAACCCCCTTCAAGTTTCATACTCAGGGGCTCTGAGCAACCCATCTCCTCACCTTGGATACAAAATGCTACCTCTATTATACATTTTTATATATGGGTATATTTTTATAGCTTTCTATTATGTTCCACTGATCTATCTATATTAATACTCAAATCATATTACTTTTATCATTGTAAGTTAATAGTATCTAGTAATATCTAGCAGTTCAATTACTATTCATTTGTAAAACTCTCCTGACCATTCCCAGTCAACGTATTCTCCTAGTAGATTATTTCAATACATGAAGTAATGTATAATTACTTGCAAAAAACTACTGACAACATTTATTAGCTGTGTGACCTTGTAAAATGGGGACATGAGCAGTGCCACATAACAGGGTTGTTGCTAAATAGGTTAGCAATAAATTAGAACTAAGGAAATGAAAGTAAAGTTTGCCATGGATAGACATGGCAAACAGAAGTAGAACCTGACTGGATTGGGAGGGCCAAAAACAATCAAGTAGCAGTAACAATATGACTTCTAGCTATCCAGCTCATGGTGTCATTCACGTACACAGAAAATTCAAAAAGGGAAATGATGAGGAGTTTGGTGTTGAGCATGTGAAATATCTGTGGGATATGCAAGAGGAAAAGAAAGACCAAAGTACAGATCAAAGGCTAATTCTCTTCTAAAACTGCAGGGAAGGCTCTCAATATGGATCTAAATGCAGATAACTTAGACAATACAGGCAAAAAAAAAAAGAAAGGAAAAGAAAAGAAAAGAAAAGAAAAGAAAAGAAAAGAAAAGAAAAAGAAAGCTGAGAGAGTTCTGACTGAGAGCTCTCCAGTTTCTTCTTTGAGAAGTTAACTGTGCTCTTCTGCTGACAGTCATGAGTAGAAGTTTAGGATAAGGTAATGAGTATGAAGTGGGTTAAAAGTTTAAGATACCTTTAGTAGGAAACATAAAAGTGAGTGAAATAAAAATACATAAAGGACTTTCAGACAAGTGCGGAGGGTCTAGCTCAGAATGAAGAACCTAGACTTCAAAATGGCACCAATCTGTGATAGCAGGTGTTACTAATTAAAACTCATTAGGGCGATGAGTCCAAATCTACTATGAAAACTTATCAATATTTTCAGCAAGTTGTCTCACTATTTCTGTAATGAATGTGAAAGAGGGTCTTCCATATCCCTCAAATGCTGAAACAGGTAATTCAGAAGCAAGTCCTTACCAGCAGGATATTAATTGTGCAATTATACTTGAATATATTAACCATGTTAGTTAGTATTTTCCATCAATATCCGACTCCCCTGTGGAATTTTTTTAAGTTATTAAACTTAGTTAATCCAGGATCATACCAGTTTTAGGTGGAAATTCTTTACAACTTTATATTATACACTGTCTTCTATTATCTACAATCCAGGTCTCAACCTAATTAGACTTGTTCTAATGCTTAACAATTGGGAGCAATAGGCCAGGGTATTTATAACATACAAATTCCTCAACATGAGTCACACAAACAGTGCTATGAAAACAAACTAGGCACTAGTATAAGTAAAGAGACTATCTTCAGAAGGAACTATCAAAAAAAGATAAATATGCAAAACATTTTCTATCTTAAATGTATCAATGATGGCTCTTAAGCATTGTGCTAAGGTCAGAAAAATAAACACCATACTCTTCAGCTCAACAGTTCACACATTATTGATTATAGCCCTAAAAATCAATGATATGAATAATCAAAGAAAATGAACAATCCAAATTACCTATATTTAGTTTTCAACTATTATCAGATTTAAACAATCCAGTATTTGCAGGCTTTCTTCTGCTACATCCAATGATGCAATCTAATGATCCCATGATAGTTATTCCTCAACTTCCAAGATATTTGGGGAATATACTCAACCACTCTATGCTTGTTCTGCTCATCTGCAAAATGGGGATAACACCAACAGCTATGCTGCATAGAACTGTAAGGATTAAAGGAAATAATGAATGCAGAAAAGCTCTTAGAACAGTAAAACATACAACACTTAGTAAGTACTGTATTATCATAACTCCCATTAAAGAACACTCAGACATACATTTAAACGTGGTAATGACAATAATAACTAACTTTTACTGTACACTTACTATGCACCAACCATTTTTCAAATACTTTACTTGGATTACTCCAGTTAATCCTCACAGGTAGGTACTACTATAGATTTATTTGGTCAGTGCTGCTTCAAATGGAATCTCCTTCTCCCTACTTCTCCTCTATGCTTCCAACTCCAAGTATCCAAGTCTTCCACATAGTAGGAATATATACATTTATTGAATGAAACCGTGTCTGATTATTTCAAATGTAAAAATCAGATTATAAATCCTCAAATTCTTAATATTTAATTCATTCTAGTTCTTGATTACCTACCACTACATTGCTCCTTTCTTTCAGTTACCTACTTAGATTTTAAGGTTCCCAAAAGCAGGGACCTCATCCAGTATTGTTTCTGGATCCTTTAGTCTCTTGTCAGTAATAACTACAGAATGGGAAGTTAATAAATACAATGCGTATTTCCTAATTTAATATTTCCTAAGAACTTCCTATACTATTTTAAAATAATTTTAACAGCAAATTTATTCACTTATTCAAGGACATTCCTTCTGCTTAAAAATACAATTTGAAAAATACTCAAGCACACAGAAATAACTTCTGGTAACCACTTTCCATTTTATCCCAATTTCATTACAGATTCTAATGAGAAACACAGGATCTTCAAGAACTTTCATACATGGCATGCTCTAAGAAACACTACACAAATGAAGTAAAGTCTTATTTCTTCAGTACTGAACAAGCCAAACTTCCCTATGTTCTAAATAATTAATTTATAAGGGTCACACTCAACCTCAAACCCCTCCTCCCAAAAAACGAAAAGTGGTGATTAATAAATTCAGAGGATCTAAAATTAAGTCTAAAAAGATTATAGACAGAAGCTCTGAAACTTTTAAAATAAGTTATGTCTTTCTAGTTTTTGTAGGAATGTTTATTTATAAAATCATTCAGAATTTCCTATAAACTACCTATTGAGATTTTCAGAGGCAGGAAGAGAGAA
This sequence comes from Ailuropoda melanoleuca, assembly GCF_002007445.2. Classification (NCBI taxonomy): domain Eukaryota; kingdom Metazoa; phylum Chordata; class Mammalia; order Carnivora; family Ursidae; genus Ailuropoda; species Ailuropoda melanoleuca. The sequence goes on from NC_048232.1 coordinate 52,708,239, forward strand.
GACTATAGAACAGAAAGCAATCTACCACATGTTGAGATTTCCCCAATGCAATGTGCTTTTTCCGAGAATTTAGAAATATTTGGATAAACACAATGACAGAATAATTTGTATACATACTTGAACAAAAGGAATGATAGCACTGAATCCTTTGGAACTGAGCAATTATCCTGGAATCTCTTTTATGCTTGGAGAAACAAAACCACCAAAGAGCTTCTCTCTAGATTAGCCAGAATTTTCAATAAAGAACATTACCATTTGGTTAATACTACTAAAAAGAAATTACTAAATAAGGGAAAGTTATAGGAAAAGGAATCCTAGAGAAGAAAAGATGGAGAGTCATAGTTTTGCTAAGGTTTCCACTTGCACAGCACAAAGTTCTGCAGAGGTTCTACAAAAAACCTACCTTTTCAGTTTAGTGTCTCTGAAGTGCATCTTCAGTCTTCTTTTTTCCCTTGGGAACATTCATCTAGCCTCTCTTAGGAAGCTTTACATTTCTGTTTAAATTTCCTTGGCCCCTATACACATCCTCTCCCATCCACAATATAGTCCATCCGAAAATAATTTAACTTAAACTTAACATCTAAATCATTCATACTAATATGTACTTCAAGAATAGTTTCTCTCACAAAAAATAAAAAGTGTACGTCTATATAAAACAAACTAAAACTGATCTTGAATGTAAACCAGCACTTGGCACAGAGGCTGGCACACTACAGGTATTTAAAAATGAAGTAGATGAATGAACAACTTAACAAGTGAACCAATGAATCTATGTTTGCCTAGCATGCTCCCACCCACCAAGGGTCTTTCCTCAGCACTCCCTTAGTCCTAGATCCATTTTTCTCCCATCCACTGGCTCCAAGACTCAAGGACCCAAGTCCTACTTGCTGTACCTTATTCTTCTATCCCAGGTCTACAATCACAGTGTGACCCAAAAAGGCAATCCAAACCTGTATAACCTAGAGAGATTCTGCCTTCTCAAGCTCTTTAATCCTTTGGATACACATATCTCAGGCATGAAGAAGAGAAAGAACCTAGGAGGAAGACTACTTGGGAGCACAGGGGTGGCAGCTTAAAGGAAGTCAATCTTAGAATAGATTGACAGGTAGGGATCTTGGAAGAGAGCTTATGAGTATATGTATCTGAGAGCCTGAGGTCAAGAGGAATAACTAAAAACCGTAGTAGCAGTGGCTAGATAGTAAAGACAATATAAGGAGAACTAAAAATTTAATCTCAATTTTGTCTAATTACCATATAACATCCACCATTAATGGTGGATTCATTGTACTTTAAATTTTATTAGATAACATTAAATTCTACTTGTGCCCTTAATTCTCAGGCTTTGTTGATTATATAAATGTAGTTAAACTGATTTTTAAAAAATTTGTTAGTACATGACCATGCTAACTCAAATGTAGTAACAACAGTAACAGTTAACAATCATATAGCACTTCTGTGTCAGGCACTGTTCTAACTGCTTTTCAGAGAATAACTCTTTTAACCATCACCCTGTAAAAGATAAGTACTATTATCAACCCCACTTTATAAATTTTGAAGGAGTTAAGCAACTTACCTAAAGTCACACAGCTAACAAGTGATGGAACTGTGATTTGAACTCAGATAACGTGGCTGCAGAGCCTATGTTCTTAACCACTAAGCCATATTTACTACTCTGTGGTGACTATGCTTATAACTCTACTCTTACAAAAATTTTTTTAAAAAGGGTCTCAAATACAACAGATATTTTATACCATGTTTATTAATAGAATTAAGAAAGTCTAATGATTTGCCAAGGGAAACTGCATATCTCCTTTCCTGAGCATTCTGAAAAATCATAAATATTTATCTGAGAGGTTGTAAGATGAAGGTGGGGGAGGGTATATAACAGGAAAAATATATTTTATTAAATCAAAGATGCCAATGATTGAAAACATACCATTATTTTACATGCCACTGACCAAAAAAATCTGCCAAACTATAATACAATGTTATTTTAAAATATATCTTGAATGAAAAGTGAACAAAGGTATAACTATGTCAATGAACTACAGTCACTTATCAAGGAAACTTCAATATATGATTGCTTAATAGATGAGACCACGTAAAAGAAAATTAGTGTTTCCTGAAATCTGCTATAATTTTCTGGGAATCTACATATGTAGAAGAAATTAAAGACTTGAAAACAACCTAAGACTGGAGTTTAAACTGTGGTTGTAGAGAATTTCAAAACTACATGAGAAAATGATTTACCAACCATATGCCTAGAGAAGTTAGCTGGGGCTATCATAACAAAACACCACACAATGGGGGCTTATAGAAATTTAATTTTCTCACAGTTCCAGAGGCTGGAAGTCCAAGACTAAGATGTCAGCAGGTTTGGTTTCTACTGACACCTCTCTCCTTGGTTTGCAGACAGCTAGCTATCTTCTCACGGTACCTTCAGGACCTCTTCTCTGTGTGTGTTTCTCTGGTGTCTTCTTATGGACACCAGTCATATTGGATTAGTGCCCCCCCTTACAATTTCATTTAACCTTAATTATCTCTTTAAGGGCCCTATCTCCAAATAGAGTCATACTGGAGATTAGGGCACTGGGTGGATGGAAGGAGATAAAGTTCAGACTATAACAATATAGAAGAGCTGATCTTAGTGTAACCCATTCCTAGAATGCAAAACATCATTTCTGTTGAGGTAACAGTCCTCAGTACGAAGTCATTTCTACATTAGGATCAACAACTCAAAAAAAAAAAAATCAGAAAAGCTCTTCATTTGAGACTAAAATTATTCTGGGATTTTTAAAAAACTGTTTAAGGCTCAAGAAAGTGCCCTTATTTCTGGTTCTTACTATATTCTCATACTAGGTTCAATTCACATTTTATATGACAAAGGCAAATACTGCTTTCGGGCAATTTTTGCACATTATTCTATATATTACTTAAGAATAAGAATCACTATTTACCTTTGACTCACCAACACCTCACAAAGTACCTGGCATGTAGTGGCTGCTTAGTAAGTATCAGAGGGAGGAATTTGGAAGAAGAGAAAAAGGAAGAAATAAGTTCTTAATTTAGATACAGCACTCTTAACTCTTGCCAGCTTTTAGTATGGTACTCTGCAGATTACTTGAACCAAAATACTTAACATTCAAAGAAGGTATAAAGATACATCCAGCAAATTTAAGGTCTAACATAGACTTAAGCTGGTTCTTAGCTTCATGTCACAAATCATAAAAGTGGAAAGCAAGAAAATCTCATGAACAAAATGTCAGCTCCCCCTGTGAGCATTTAAAATGCTATCTGAAAGCAGAAAACAGACACAGTTTAAAAGACTTTTCAAAGCTTAGAGGGTCTATTTAATACTGCCAGTAAGTCTACTCGTTCAAAAGCTGGCTTTTGAAGCCTGTTGATTCTACTGTTTCAACAAGAAACTTTTACAAAATTTATCTGCTTCGTCCCCCAAAAAGCCTTCATAAAACACAGCATTTATATATAATGCCTACTCTAAACCCTAGATATTCCGAAACCATCCGTGAAATGAGTCGCCAGCTCATTCAGGGTTTATCATCTGTATGGCTCCACTCTACAACAGGAAAAGTGGAAGCATAGAGTAGGCTAGAAATAGGTGAAAAGAAACATTCTTAATGGTTACCCACTATTTTTCAACTGTCAAAGAGTATCAGAATGTATGTATAAACCAAAAATAAAGCAATATCTAAATATTTGGTTGGGGGCGCCTGGGTGGCTCAGGTGGTTGAGCATCCAACTCTTGGTTTAGGCTCATGTCATGATTTCATGGGTGGTGAGGCTGAGCCCTGTGTCAGGCTCCGCACTCAGCAAGGAGTCTGCTAAAAGATTCTTTCCCCCTGCCCCCACCCTGGTGCGCTTGTACTTGCGCATGTGCACATGCGCACTTTCTCTTTCTCTCTTAAATAAATATATAAATATTAAAATGTTTGGTTGGGATCTTAATCATAATAGATACATGAACAAAGGTGGACCATTTTTAGTTTTTTATTTGTGTCCATGCTTCTCCATAAGTTTAAGCAATTAAGCATGAAAGCAAATAGTAATAACACTACTCTGATTTGACACATCTGAATCAATGAACATTAACACACAATAGTTATTTAGAAAGGAAAACATTCCTTCAGTACAAATGTGCTTATTATGTGGTTTCTTGTCTTTGTAATTGAAATTTAAGATTGTTTAAGTTGCCAAAATCCCATCATTGAGTTTTAGTTTATTTTAAAAGGATCCAAAGTTCTTGATCTCATATGTCAGAAGAACTGAACAAGACTTTTATAATGAGAGAGAAAACAAAATGCCTACAGAAAATGATAAGTTCATTTTGTCTTAATTCTGACATTTACTAAAAAATGTTCTTGTGCAGCATACTTTTCAAAGCCTTTCAAAGAATGATAATAATATGCTTTTCCTATTACATAGGTCAGATCAAATTATATGTCTAACAATTACAAACATGAAGTATTCATTTACATACCTTCTTTCAGTGTTCAGAACACATTTCCTATGACCAAATCACTCATGTGAAAGATTTAAAGAAGACATTAGTTAACAAAACTTCCATTTCTCCTTAGTTGTTTTCTTATTCCCTTTATCAAAATACTTTCTGAGCCATATCCTTAAATATCAATATCCTCATTACCCCAATTATAGCGTTGCTTTGTATAATCTGAAGGCCCATGGAGCCACCTCAGTGTTGATCTGGTTATAGCAATTCAGACAGCTCCTTTCAGTAGCAAGCCCAGTATCTCAATTAGGACAAAAGGGTTACAGTCAGGTTCTACTACCATGTACCTACCCCTAAAGTAGAGTCTCTACTTTTTTATATAACCACATTTAGTGATGTTCAAATGAAATTATGCTTATTAAAATACCTCAGAAAATGTTTCTTGTTACACAAACAATCTAATGGATACACCATTCTTTCAAAGACTTATTTACATGCAAGGCACTGAGTTGGCAAATGGGGACTGAGAAACAAAACAGAAAGAATCCCTCTCATCATGGACTCAGATTCTAGCTGTGGAAATAATTAATATATTTAATCTCAGTTTCCTTCCACTAAAAATGACAATGAAGAAATGTTAAAAAGATATTAGCACATAATGACAAAAAAAAATGAGGCAACAGAAAGAGAGATGACAGCTAAGTCTTAAACTACAGAAAGCAAATGGACAACTGCTGGTTTAGCAGAGCAGATAAAGCTGAAAGCTACACATCAATCAAAAAAGGAAAAGTATACCAAGGAACTGAAGAAAAGGCTTATAAACTAGAAGTATCAGAAGTCCCCTAAAGGGGGGGGGGGGGTTGGGCAAAAAAAAAAAAGAGGAATAGTGAAAATTCTACGTAAAAGGAAATTAGGACAACCCGCTCCCTACCCTCCTCAGTCAACTATTTTCTCCCCACAGACAAGGTTTACTCTTTACAGATACTGAACCAAAGAGATGCCAGACTCTGAGACATCAGTAACAGTGACATCAGTGACAGTTAAGGGTGGAGGTGAGGAATGAATCACACTGAAACAAGGAGTGAACATACGTACATATAAAATAGTGTCATTTTTTTTAACAATTTCATTAAAAAAAAAAAGTGTCCTTTCCAGTCCCCTTCCACCACATGGATCTCAAAACATTCAAAGTAAAAAGTGTAACAAGTATTCCCCATAATTTCAGACTTACCTAACTTGTTAAATACAATAAGTATTTATAATACTTGTTTACCAAAAAGCCATATTTTGCTATTAAAATTATTTATTATGTTCAAGTTTAGATAGAAAGAGAGAAAAAGGACAAAAGGAATTATTTTTAGAGGTTAGATGATCATCCTGTCAGGGATGCTTTAGGCAATGAGTAAAAAGGTAATCAACACAATTTTTAATGGCACACAAATGGTTATGTAGTTATTTTAACATATTAGAAAAAATATTGCTACTATACTGAATCTGTATTTTCCAGATATTATTCCTTAGTCAAGACTAAATTTAAAAAATATTATTGTAAAAATTAACAAGGCACTTTGCAGAAGTAACAGCAGTATATAAACATCTAAACTTTGAGGCACACTACTGCAGAGACAATGACTAAATTGGTTGATGAAGTTAAGACCAGATAAAATTCCTTCAAACTCCAAGGATTCCTTCAAATATGATTCTAAAAACATTTTTAATAGGGGTGCCTGGCTGACTCAGTCCGCAGAACATGCAACTCTTGATCTCAGGGGTGTAAGTTCGAGCCCTGTGTTGGGTGTAGACTGCTTAAAAAATAAAATCTTTTAAAATAAAATTTTAATAGGAGTGCTTGGGTGGCTCAGCTGGTTAATCAACGGACCCTCAGTTTTGGCTCAGGGCATGATCTCAGGGGTTGTGAGATGATCTCCATGCTCAGGGTGGAGTGTGCTTGGAATTCTTTCCCTCTTCTCCTTCCCCTCTGCCCCTCCCCCTGCTCTCTCTCTCTAAAATAAATAAAGAAATAAAATTTTTAAAATAAAATTTTAATAGACCTATTTTAGGAAGCAAATATTTTCTGGATCTGTACTGACACAATGTATATGACCAAAGGGATGCTTTTGCAGAGACATTTTCCCAAGAAAGGATATAACACTAGACAAAATTAATTCTTTGAGCTACAGTAATTTCAAATTTTGAAAATAGAATAATACATTAATGAAGAAATAAGGAAGCACTTAGAAAAAAATGTAGAGAATTAGAAGTTATATTAATAGAGGTGCGCCTGGGTGGCTCAGTCGTTAAATGCCTGCCTTCGGCTCAGGTCACAATCCCAGGGTCCTGGGATCCAGCCCTGCATCAGGCTCCCCGCTCAGCAGGAAGCCTGCTTCTCCCGCTCCCATTCCCCCAGCTTGTGTTCCCTCTCTCACTCTCTCTCTGTCAAATAAATAAATAAAATCTTTTTTAAAAAAGGTTATATTAATAGAAACTACCATTTACTGAGGTTCTACTATGTACTGAGTCAGACAATAGAAATAGGCAGTCTTCACAAAGCTCTCGTTTATAGATTAAAAATCTAAGACTCAGAGATTAAATAATGTAGCCATGGTCCCAGCTGAGGGGAAAGGAGTAGGGGAAAAAATAGACATAAGGGAAAAAATTATTTGATAACCAACTAAGTATCACAATTAAATTCTCAATATAGTTTTCTAACCTTCCTAATATCCAAAAATCCTTATGAAAATCCATAAAGTAAATGACTAAACACTATTATGCAAACAAAAAGGTCAATAAATTAACATTCCAAGGAGATATTATCTCCAGAAGAACCTTCAATTTCATAGAACAGATTCATCATGTTCATCTTATTCTAGCTGAGGATTTAACTACATTGCTGGTTCAGCCAATGAAGAGTCAGAGCAAAAAGAATGCTCAAAACTTAAATGGTCACATACCACTTTTCAATTACACAGTCAGAAGTTATTGAGCAGTCCAACGAAACAACAAAACTTGGAAATATGCTTTATATTTCTATGACCTGTGTGCTTAAAATGTCAAAGGATGTTTAGCAATTAAATTCTCTAAGTTTTCAGAAATCCTCCCATATTTGTATTATCATAAAAAGTAGTAATTCTGTGAAACTGAAGGGAGACTCTGCTATTCATTCTTCTAAAATGTGCTTTTAATTTTTCTGACTACTAAAGGCTATAATAATGTCACTTGGAAAACAGAAGGCTGAGTGAGCATCTGAGGGTAAAAAGGAATGTTTTCACAGGCGCAGTTGGTAAATACCACTGGCTCTAGATGAACATTCTTCCCTAACTGGAAGCCAATCACAATTTAACTTGAAAAATCTCCTGGTTACACAGAGCAATGGGAGATCGTATTATCTCAATTATCCCTTCACATAAAATGCAAGGGTTCAACTAATACTTAAAACATTATCAACATCTGTTCCTTTCTACTGTGTTTCCAAGTTAACTCCATACCCAGAGTTAAGATTTAGCTAAACTAGTCAACAGGCCTACAACATGTTAGGTCTCTAGTTTGGATTACTACAAAAAGCTGATTTTTATACTCCATACTTTGCAAACATTCAATTTGCAAGTTACAATACAAGTGCTCTAAGGGAAGAACTTGAGACCCCCAATTCAAAATTTTAATGTCATAGCAATCATTCCTTGTATTACACACAGCAGTATTCAGCACAGCTGAATAAGGCCAATATGATGGGAAGAAATAATTCTATACGATTCTAGAGTAATAAATCTGCAATCAGTAAATCTACTTGGATACTAGAGTTCATGATCTTGAACAGAAAGAACTAGGTGTCCAGGAGATGCATGAAGTATAATCATATGAAATAAAAATTTTTAAATTAAGCAAAATATTACATTTCTGAAATTTAAAGTATTTTTCTCTCTTCTGATGTAAATTTTTATTCTACATGACTAAATTAGGGAATACACTGTAAACATGAACAGGCAATTCAGAAAACACCAATACCCAGTTAAGTAAGTGTAAACATGTACTATCACAAAGAAAAGCAAATTACAACCAAAAAAGAGAAAACTGATTAAAGATATTATAGCACACAATTCGAATTTGAAGCTTTCCCTTATAAGCCTAAATCCTCAATCCCAGATCTTAGTCTTCCATATCTTGACTCAGTCTCTCAGTATAGATGCTCCATGTGGTATCTCAGCTTCCATCTGGCCAGAGGATCAGGTTATTTTCACCTCTAGGCTGGAGTAGCAAAACAAACACTCAAGTAACAATAAGAAAATCAAGGAGGAAAGGAATAGTCCCAAGGCTTAAATCCCTTGGTCCCTTCTACCGTGGATTTCTGAACCACTGTTCATAGCTATAAAACACTAGAAAGGACTAATATGATCAGTATTTAAAATTTATGCTATAAAAGGAAAGAAAAGGAAGCAATCCATGTTACTCAACTGAAGAATGGATGAACACAAACAAAAGTAGTATATATGTGTGTGTAAACACACACACACACACACACACGCACAGCCTTAATAGGGAAATTCTGACACAAACTACAACATGGATGGATGAGCCTTTGAAGACATATGCTAAATGAAATAAGCTAGTAACAAAAGGACAAATACAGTACGATTCCACTTCTGTAAGGTACCTAAAGCAGTCAAATTCATAGACAAAAAGTAGAACAATGGTTGGGGGGGCAGGAAGGAAGGGGAAATGGGGAATTACTATCCACTGGAGTTTCAGTTTGGGAAGATGATAAAGTGGCTGCACAGCAATGTAAATGTATTTAATGCCACTGAACTGTACATTTTAAGGCAGAATGGTAAATTTTATGTTATGTATATTCTACCACAATAATAAAAAAGGGAAAGATAAAAACAATCTCACAACTGCAAAGACTTTAAGACTTTCAAAAGCATCAGTGGAAGTTATATATTTAATTGACTAAGTAATGCAAGGATATTCTTTGGCTAAATATACCTTGTAACACAGACTACAACCTGATGAATGTGAGGATTTGAGCTGATAAAGGAAAGACTTTCAATACAAGTCCACTTAAATCTTTCATATGGAAAAATCTTCAGATTTGTGATTCCATGGGGAATGTCATTTCAAAAGCTTTGGAAAGAGTTCAATGATAAAATAAGATAAAAAGATGGACCATCATGCACTTACTCCATTTTCCAACCTCTATATTAACCTTTTCCTGAAAGGAATGCATATTCTGCAGCAAATCTTTTCATCAATCACCATGTGAAAAACCTTTGGCAGGGACACTGCGCATTCCTGGGAGGATTTAAATGAGTTTGTGAGAGACTGAAACCTGGCTTAAAAGCAAAGAATTGGATTTAGAATTTGACAAAGAGTTTCTTCTCTGAAGAACTTTAAAATGTTCTATCATGAGTTTTCATATTTATTTTCTCCATCATTAGCAAAGAAGCAAAATAAAATTATCTTTTGGTAGTTTTCCACACATTACTGCCCTAGGTCTATGTCTACACTATAGTCCTATATTTGAAATCACATTCCTATTTTTAGCAAAAAAGGAATAAATTAAAAATTCTGATTACTGGAAATCCTATTTCAAATTCATTTAAAAACTCTTAACTCATCTACTTTTGAACTAGTTCTCTACTAGAAAGCATGATAATTTTTTTAAATGATGGAATTTCAATCTCTTTGAACACTTCATGTGAATTGATATCAGTGCTTATTAAAAATAAATCCACCTCTTTTATTTCAAATGCTTGGGCTTTTTCTTAACGTTCATTTGACAAATTATTTTAATTGTAAACAACAGACACTCATTTAATTCTGCAACATTTAGTTTACACCTAAAAACTGAAATTGTTCTAAAGAATCCTTATTTGTAGTGGAATAAATTACAGAAATCAAGTACTACTACAGGTGCTATCTGAATGATACAAAAATCTTCCTAGAACAGCCAAATTGTCAGATCAGTTTACGTAGTCAACATGTTAAAACAGTACTGTAAACCCAAGAGAACAAGATGAAAAGATTAACAAAAATGAATTGACAGTCCTTAAAGAATAGAAGGGGGAAAACCAAAAGATCCTTGTGAAGAATATTCCAGTCCTATGACTCAGGGAAATAACATCCTATTGGCACAACAACAGTGATTAGAAAAATGGAGGAAAGTCTACCCATAAAGGCATCACCCACCATTTCCATAAATAAGGTTTGCTTAAATATGACTGCATTTAAAATTTACCATAAGTATAAATAGTCTATGAAAGCACCAAAGTGTGAGGGTGAGGGTGGGGAGGAAGACATGGACTAGTCAATCCACTGGCTATATTATGACTAAATATAATTAACAATAATAAGGCAGTCTCTGTGATCGATATATTAAAAAGAGGGAATACACTCCCATGTAACAGACAAAGCTTTGCAACAATTATAAGACAATGATTCAAATGACAGCCCTCTTATCCCTCTGTACAAAAGCAATGTGTCTCTCCTTCCCATAATCAACCAACCAAGGAAGGCTCTGGGAGAGTTTGCTTTCCCTCCTAACATGGAAAACTGCCCCAAAAAGCCTAATTTTAATGGTGCTTTACAATCCCATGGAAGCGGCAATTATCACTTGGGTACTGGGGACTACAGGCACTTAAATGCCCTTTCTTCTTTTCAGCAACAATCAAGGAATCCTTTCACCTTGTGAAGTATTGCTACCATACTTTGAGGAAAATACTAAGGAAGTAGAAGGAAGTTCATTTGTTTTTATTAAAGTCACTTACATCTCTATTAGTTTTCTAATGCATTTAAGCATGCCAAAAATGCAGAATCTCAGGCCTCACCCCAGATTCTTTCAACAAAATGTGCATTTTACAAAAGCGTCAGGTAATCTGTAGGCACATTAAAGTCTGAGATGTATTGTTCTAAAATGGCCATGCCTGCCAACCTGACATTCCCAATAGCCCAGGCCTAATTACATATTACCACTTTCCAAATATTTTTAAGCTTTAAAATGGAAGTGTGAAAGGAGCTCAAATCTGAATATGAACTAACATTTTCTCCAGTATCAGACTAAAATGAGAGAGGACCTCAATGAAAGTGTAGGATCCCCTTGGGAGTGTTAAGAAAACACTGATGTCCTACAGCTCGAAATCCGTACAGCATTGTGATGCCCCCAGCTTTGTTTTTCCTTTTCAAAAGTTCCTCAGCAATTCAGGGCCTTTTCTGGTTCCATACATATTTAAGGACTAATTGTTCCAGTTTTTTTAAAAATCTCCTCAGTATTTTGATCGGGATAGCACTGAAAGTGTAGATTGCTCTGGGTAGCATGGACATTTTAGCTATGTTAATTCTTCCGATCCATGAGCATGGAATATTTTTCCATCTTTTTGTGTGTTCTTCAATGTCTTTCAAGAGTGATTTATAGTTTCTAGAATATAGATCCTTTACGTCTCTAAGTTAATCCCAAGGTAACGAATGGTTTTTGGTGCTATTGTAAACGGGACAGATTCCCTAATTACTCTTTCTTCAGTCTCATTATTCGTGTATAGAAATGCAACTGATTTCTGAGCATTGATTTTGTATCCCGCCACATTACTGAATTGCTCTATAACTTCTAATAGTTTGGGGGTGGATTCTTTTGGGTTTTCCATATAGAGTATCATGTCATCTGCGAAGAGAGACATTTTGACCTCTTCTTTCCTGATTTCGATACCTTTTATCCCTTTTTGTTGTCTGATTGCTGTTGCAAGGACTTCTAGTACTATGTTGAATAATAGTGGTGAGAGTGGACATCCTTGTCATGTTCCTGATCTTAAGGGAAAGGTTCCAGCTTTTCCCCATTGAGAATGATATTTGCTGTAGGCTTTTCATAGATGGTTTTTATGAGATTGAGGAATGTACCCTCTATCCCTACACTCTGAAGGGTTTTAATCAGCAAAGGATGCTGTATTTTATCAAATGCTTTTTCTGCATCAATTGAGAGGATCATATGGTTCTTGAGTCTTTTCTTGTTGATATGATGTATCACATTGATTGATTTGCGAGTGTTGAACCATGCTTGCATCCCAGGTATGAATCCCACTTGGTCATGATGGATAATCCTTTTAATGTACTGTTGGATTCTATTAGCAAGGATCTTGTTGAGGATTTTGGCATCCATATTCATTAGAGAAATCGGTCTGTAATTCTCAAAGGATGCTGTATTTTATCAAATGCTTTTTCTGCATTTGATACTGGCCTCATAGAATGAGTTTGGTAGCTTTCCTTCTGTTTCTATTTTTTGAAATAGCTTTAGGAGAATAGGTATTATTTCTTCTTTGAATGTTTGGTAGAATTCCCCAGGAAAACCGTCTGGGCCTGGAGTTTTATTATTTGGAAGGTTGTTTATCACTGACTCAATTTCTTCATAGTTAATTGGCCTATTTAAGAAATCTATTTCTTCCTGTTTCAGTCTTGGTAGTTTATAGGTTTCCAGGAAGGCCTCCATCTCTTCCAGATNTTCTCCATCTCTTCCAGATTGCTTAATTTATTGTCACAAAGCTGTCGATAAAAGTTTCTAATAATCCTTCCAATTTCATTGGTGTTGGTTGTGACCTCTCCTTTTTCATTCATAATTTTAATAATCTCAGTCCTTTCTCTTTGTTTTTGGACAAGTTTTGCCAGTGGTCTATCAATTTTATNCCAGTGGTCTGTCAATTTTATTAATTCTCTCAAAGAACCAGCTTCTAGTTCTGTTGATCTGCTCTACTGTACTTCTGGTTTTTAATTCATTGATTTCTGCTCTAATCTTGGTCAACTGCTTCCTCGTGCGTGGATTAGGCCTGTCCCTCTGTTGCTGTTTTAGCTTCTTGAGGTGAGAATGTAAAAACTCCATTTTAGATTTTTCTGTTCTTTTGAGTGAGGCTTGGATGGCTATGTATTTCCCCCTTAGGACTGCCTTTG
>NC_048232.1:52721728-52883965 GCF_002007445.2 Ailuropoda melanoleuca
AAAAAAAAAAAAAGAAAAAAGAAAATACTGATGTCCAGGATGCACACCACAGGATTAAATACCAAGCATCAGTCCCCCAGGTGACTTTAACATACAGCTAAAAAGGATAACCAATAAACTAGAGCCTGGCTTCTCACACTTTAGCGCACCTATCACCTGTGGATCTGTAAAAATGCAGACTCTAATTCATTCTCTGAATTGAGGCCTGAAATACTGCATTTCCAAGAAGACTCTGAGACGCAACAGCTCAGTCTCTGTCCATGTGGTCTAACAACTCAGGAAAAGGTTGTCAAAAACAGAGATTTTGAGTTTTTGCTCTCTTTATTCTCAATAGTCAAGTGTGAATATGGATGATCTCCAAATTCAGAATATTCACATTATATGTCAGACATTGTTTTAGACAAACCACTACAAAAATTAACGAGATTCATAAAATTCCTACACTCATGAAGTGATTCATCTAATACATGAAAGCGTCAAGCAATTAAAATAGTGCTGATGGAGATACCTAACCCAGACCTAGATGGAGAGAGATTTCTTAAGCACCATACGACAGAGATGAGCACATTTGGGATGGAATTCCTTCAGGAGCATAAGACAGTGCATGTGAAGGTCTCAAGGTGAGGAAGAGCACATCACATTGAGGAATCCAGCATTCACTATGTCTAAAGTCTGAACGTGAAGGAGAGAATCTGAGACTGAAGGGAAGACTGAGCAAAGGCCAAAGCATGAAGAGTCTTGTAAACTAAGAATCTAGGCGTTTCCTAACTTCTTTTCCAACAGAATTATATGACCAGATTTGTGTTTTGAAATCTAGCTCTCACTATAGGATGGAGAAAAGATTGGAGGCAGATAAATTAATTAGAAGCTACCACAGTGATCCAAATTAAGTGATACTGGTGGCCTGAACTATTGCAGTTATAACGGGGATGGGAAAAAAGTAGATGAATCTGAGTGATATCCAGGAACTAAAGCTGTCAACACGTGGTGAATGAACGAATGGGATATGAAGTAGAGCAAGAAAATATGGCAGATAATCACGTTAATTCAGAGGATTCAGATCAATAACTTGGAAAAACTAGATGGTCATACTACTCACAAGTTAGGGAACACAAGAACAATAAAGTTCAGCAGGAAAAGATTATAAATTTTTAGGGGAAAGGGGCACCTGTGTGGCTCAGTCGGTTAAGTGTCCGCCTCCGGCTCCGGTCATGATCCTGGGATGGAGCCCCACATCAGGCTCCCTGCTCAGCAGAAAGGCTGTTTCTCCCTCTCCCTCTGCCTGCCACTCCCCCTGCTGTGCTCTCTCTCTCTGTCAAATAAATAAAATCTTTAAAAAAAATTTTTTTTAGGGAAAAAAGCAGAAATATTCAGTCGGCAGACTGGCACACAAGTCTCAAGCTGAAGAGGAAAAAAGATGGGAAATACAGTCATAAATTAATAATAATGACATCAATTTCTGGCCAAGTTGGAATAACAGGGACCAGATTTACGTTCCTGTCTGAAAAAACAACAAAAAACAGATCAAACATATGAAATAATGGTTTTCAACGAACATAAGGCAGCACACAGTAATGACCCCTGACAGACTAAAAATTAACAAGGTAAACTCCACAGTTACTGTTTAGTTTCCAGACTGCAACACAGTAAAGAACCCGGGCAGAGCCCAGCAATCTCCTGGAACTGAAGAAATATATGTAGGAGTCTTGGGTGGCTAGAATTTGCAGGGCAGAATTCTGAAGAGGAAAGAGGCATGGAAATCTCCAGAGATCAATCCCTCTCAAGATTTAAGCCAAGTACTGATCAATACATGCACATGAGGAAGCTCCCCAAAGCTGGGGAAGAGAACCATCCATGAGGATTAGTGGGAACAAATCTAAACAAAGCTAAAACAGGCAACACCACTGTGCTGAAGGAAGCCAGATTTAAAAGAATACATACTATATGATTACATGTATAAAAAATTCTAGAGGGACGCCTGGGTGGTTCAGTCGTTAAGCGTCTGCCTTTAGCAGGATCGTGATCCCAGGGTCCTGGGATCAAGCCCCACATCAGGCTCCCTTCTCCGCTGGGAGCCTGTTTCTTCCTCTCCCACTCCCCCTCCTTGTGTTCCCTCTCTCGCTGGCTGTCTCTCTCTCTCTGTCAAACAAATAAGCAAAAAATCTTTAAAAAAAAAAAAATTCTAGAAAATGCCAAGTAATCTATTATGGCAGAAAACAGACGACTGGTTGCCTTGGATGGGGGGAAAATTACAAAGGGATAACTTCTGAGAGCAATGAATATGTTCAATATCTTAACTGTAGTGATGGCTTCATGGGTGTATACAAATGTCAAAACTTGTATACTTTACGCTTCAAATATGTGTGGTTTACAGTGTGTTTATTATATCTCAATAAAATTTTTAAAAACTATCAGCAAATACAAACAAACTGAAGCTATGGGGGTAGCTGAGATTGCTGAGCACTCAATATAGATTCAGAAGATCTAGGATAGGACAATAAAGAATACCAATATTTAAAGAAATAATGAAGCAAAGAGATTGTGAAGGAGTGTCCGAAGAATTAAAGGTGAAATCTGGAGAGTATGGCATCACTGAAGCAAAGGAAAAAGAGTTTTGTCTCAGGGAGTCTCTTAAGGAAAGAGCGGTCTATAATATCAAATGCAAGATAAAGCCTACGAAAAGTTCAATAGGCAAAAGAGACGAAGATTATGAGGTAGGAGACATGGTTTAGCAGAAAGAGCACCAAAACAAACATTGTTTATTCAATAATCTGTCAAATTTAACAAGAAAGACTAAGAAATAGGGTGAAATTTTTATTTTAGGTTTGACAGTTGAGAAAAACTATTAATCCTAGATGCCAACAGATTGTTACATCCGGCACTAGCACCCTCCTAACTAATATACTATATGCAACATAAACAACAGTAATTAACTGTCCTTAACTGAGTCTTTAAAGGAAATTAAATCAGAATCAAGCTAAGAGCTATTAGTGCATATTCTCATTAAGTATGAGAAAAAATCCAACTTGGAGGTCTATCTTCCCATCTAAATTTAATAGGAAACTAAATACTTGAAATTCTTCCAGTTTTTCTTTTTTAATGAGTAATAGGGTTATTTATGTTCTTCCTATCAATCTACCAAGCAGAACAAGATTTTTTTGCCTCATGTTAAAATAAAAATTTATGTTTACATACAGATGCACATCATCAGTACACATGAGAATTTAATTCAGTAAATTAAAGTTAGTGAGCAATCTTTAAAACAAATGCAGATTTATGTTATATAACACTAAAATTCCAAGAGAATAAATTAGTTATCCTTCAAATACCAGAAAGTAGTTGTTTTATTGTTCCTTTTAAATGCTTATACAGATTCAACTTACTAAATATCTCAAAATGAAAAAAGTTATAAAATAAATTCTATATGATAGTCTCTTAAGTCTCTCTCTCTATATTTTAAATCTAAACTCAAGCTGCAAATATCTGTAGTATTTTGTAGCAGGAGCATTTTAGATATTGGATAAAATAAGCCAATACAGAAGGCCAAATACAGTCACAGGCATTCACAAACAAGAACAGGGTTTATTTAATCTTGTCATGAAAAACATTGCCCTGCACTCTACCTTGTTTTAGTAGCATCATCTCCACCTGCACAGTAGTAATACATGACTGGAAAAAACCCACTAATTCTCATACCGTCCAGACCAACTGATCCCTAAATAAGACTGAAGTGTTAAAAAATTTTTTCACAGTAAATTCCACTTTACAACTATGCATATTTCTATCTGCGGTCACTCAGAATATTAATTGTGTTCTCATGTAACTATAAGAGAAAAATAAACTATAGCAGCTTGAGACTACACATTAAAAAATTTATCAATAATAAAGAATATCAAAGTTTAAAAAAAATAATTTACTGTGATATTTAAAAAAGATTTTGTCTCTGGTCTATCTGGTTTCCCTTCTTTTCTTTTATGATATTTAACAGAAGAAAATATTTGGGTTTAAAAGACTACATACTCCCCAAACACAGTGCTACAAACTGTTCAAAAGTAGAAAGGTTAAAAAGAGTTGAAGAGAGACATGGAAAGAAAAGAGTAACTCTCACTAACCAACTATTTTATTAGACAAGGCTGCAAGAAATAACGTAAAAAGAAAATGCTGAAAACAATATATTCCTCACGCTTAGTGCTAGGCCCATGTTAAAAGTTTGGGAGACATAACTAGCCTTTAAAAGGCATTAAAAGCAAATTTACCAGAGACATATGAATTATAAATACCAGTATTTGAATTTACCCTGGTCAGGAGTAGCAGGGGAAATGAAGATAGGGAAACAGAAAACAGCACAGATAAAATGATTTTTCCTAAGGTAAACTTCAAAGTGGCACTGACAAGAATCTGGTCCTTTCCTGATCAGTTGAACATGTTAAGAGGCAGAGACTTAGGTACCACAATACAATTCAAGATGACAGAGACAGAAACAAGCAGCAGAAGTGCTAAGAGAAGACACCGAGGCAAGAGAGGAGAATGAAGGAAAGCAAAGATTAAAAAATACCTCCTGGGGGTAGTCTTCTTATACACACACTATAACCACCACCACCACCTAACAAAACAAGAATATTTTCCTCTGTCATAGACTTTCATAATAGCCCATACCAAAGCTCTAGTACCTATCAGTGTTATTTTTATCCAGGGAGCTTGCTAAAACAATAGGCCCGGATTGAAGCGCAAGAATTTGAACTTCTAACAAGGGTGTTCGAAATCCTAACATTTGATGAGGCTCCCAGACCCAGAATCACACTTGAAGAAGCACTGTTCTATGCTCTCCTTTTTATAACACTTATCCTATTTATGACCACTTATTTAATATCATCTGGGAGAGAAGAGACTCTGTTAAATCCATCACTATATGCCTATCACCCAGCACGATGGGTGATATATCATATCTCCAAATATTCTTTATTATTATTCAGTGACTATATTGTGAAATATATTATGAGTATATATTGTGAATATATTGTGAATATACTGTGAAAAACCTGGATGCACATAGAACAGAAGTAAATGGGAGGGGGGATTCACTAAAAAGAGAAATAAAAGTACAAAGATGTAGAAAACAAAAGCACAATATAAATTTGCAAGTATTTACAACAAGAACTGCCCAAGTCTTAATGAGAACAGCAGCAATTGTACACTGATCTAATTTCATAGAGAGGTCATAAGCAGAGAAATGTGTGTGATAATGAGGCAGAAAAAGCAAAAAAAGTTAGAAGTAAAGGAAGAAAAATCAGAGATTTGATGTCATTAAAAAGATGGTATTTAAATGGAAAGAGTGGCAAATTTCATTCAAGTGGAGAAGAGAATCTGTTATGGACATACCGCTGTTAGATAGCTATGATCCTAATCATCATTGCTAAAATTCATTAAGTACCTGTAAGTCAGACACTACGTTAAGCAGTTACATTTAACCAAACACTCCAGGTAGCTGTTCTCTACATTTTACAGATAAGGAAACTAGACTGTAAGAGATGAAATTATTTGCCTTTAGAGTCAGATGAACCTAGATTTGAATCCCTAGAATAGCCTTGAGCAAATATTTTAGCCTTTTAACCTCTTATTTAACTGTTATTCTTTCCATTAAGTCAGTTTTTTTGTTATGGTTGTTTATTTTTAACTTAGCATTTAATAAGTAATGCTGAATAATATGGTGGTCAAGAGCATCAAGGTGTAAACTCAATGAGCTGCCTGGGTCTAAATTCCAGACAAAGTCATTTATAAAATGGTTATAATAATAAGACCTTCAGCCAGGGCTTAGAAAAGTGTCTAGCAATAAAACCTATCATCTATTATCATTATACATCATTGCCATTATTACTATTAATCCATTATCAACACAGATATTATTAGTCCTAGACAAAAGAGAATAGGACCCGGGATCTGTAATTAACTATACCTATTTAAGTATTTCTTGAATTTAGTTGTTTCATCTATACTCAAAGTGCTACTAAGTTATTTTTTACAAACTTTAGAGAATCAAGTCTTCTCATTTACAGGAAAAGATTCTGTATATGCGATGTGGGGGGGGGAACACTGTGTAACAAAATTAACCTCTAAGTAAAAATAGAGAGGTAGTGTAAAAAAGAAAAGAAAGCAGAAGACAACATCTCTTGTTATGTCCAAAACTCATAAAATAGGCCCTCAAGACATACTTGATCTGATATAAGATGTATTTCTCATTTCAGGATACAATCACCCTTCCTAGAAATACACCTGACACCCTGGTATGCAGAGGCACAATACATATATGATCTACTCTTATAGCACCAAATATATTCAAAGATGGAGGAGGAGGGTGGCACATAGAGGAGAGGAGATTTCAAAGAACTGGGCAACCATACCAGCACCCCCTGGGCCACTTGAGATACACAGAACTCTATCCTCTCCTGCCCACGAGTCACTTGGTGGCAGTTTGAGAAGTACTGGTTTCTGTAATAAACCTATCAGCAGTGTATTAAATTTTTTCTACAATTACTAAAAATGAGATCAATATGATAAATCAGATAATGCATATACATTTTCTTCAAACTGTCCAGACCTAGCTATATAAATTAATATTAGTGTCCTCTTCATTTTTAAAAAACTATGACTCCCCTCCTTGACGAAAGGGCTCATGCAACAGTTATTTTTCTCTCCAAATTAACATTTATAGAAGATTTTTTATAATTAACATTTATAGAAGATTCCCTACCACTATATTTTTAGAATACCTATGCAAATTTCTAGTGTCAAGCCATTTAAAGATGAAAGATGTGCTAATCATTTTTTTTTAAGGATTTATTTATTTGAGAGCACGCATGTGTGTATCAGTGGGAAGGACAAAGCGAGAGGGAGAGAGAATCTCAATCGGATTCCTGTTGAGCATGGAACCCAACGCAGAGCTCAATCTCAGGACCCTATGATCAGGACCTAAGACGGAGATCAAGAGTCAGGCGCTTAACCAATTTTTCCACCCAGGTGCCCCTGTGTTAATCTTTTCATAAAATTATATGATTCACTATCTGAGTTCACCTCTTTACTTCCATAAAAGTTTTTTCAACCACTGACAAATACCAATATATTAAAAGTTAGATGTTTCTATTGTGATTTTTCCCTATTCCCAGACCATTTTCCATTCCCAGTCCAATGGAAATAAACTATAAGCCACAGATATAATTTTAAATGTTCTAGTAACCACATTAAAAACAAGTCAAAAGAAACAGATAAAATTAATTTTGATAATATACTTTATTTCATCCAATAGACCAAAAGTATAATTTTAATATGTAATTCATATTAAGTTTAATATTTTAATGTTCTCATAATTTTATATTAATATTTTTTCAAAGTCTTCCAAACCCAATTTACACTTTAATTTTTTTTCCCAGTGTATATTTTATACTTAACAGCACATCTCAACCCAGACTAGTCACATTTCAGGTGCTCAGTAGCCACCTATAACAGTGGCTATCATAACAGATATAGAAACCCTTTGTGGTGACACAAACGAGTTTCACCGACCTAAAGGCTACAAATTCCTGATATTTATGCCTACCTAATCTGCTAAAGGAATTAAAAGAGAAAACTTTTACTCCCTCTCCTTTCATTGTATATCAGAGTAAAACTGAAATTGAATGCAAAAAA
Organism: Ailuropoda melanoleuca; assembly: GCF_002007445.2. Taxonomy (NCBI): domain Eukaryota; kingdom Metazoa; phylum Chordata; class Mammalia; order Carnivora; family Ursidae; genus Ailuropoda; species Ailuropoda melanoleuca. The sequence goes on from NC_048232.1 coordinate 52,729,409, forward strand.
GATGTAATTCAACAAAATAAAAACAAAAAGTATAAACCTCTGCACTAGCAAAATTAAAAAGATTCAGTGGAACATCAACAATCCAGAAACCAAAAAAGACCATACGGTGAAAGTGAAAATTCATTAACTGAGTACGTACTGTGTCTAATATTAATCTATAAAAAATACAGCTATAAGTATCAGTTAGTGATTCTCAAACATGGTTGGAATTCAAACACAGGCAAACTAACTTCAGAATTAGAAAACTCCACTAGGACTTTCTTGCTGGTACCATGTTCTTTCTGTCATAAACCCAAATGATTATTTTCCTCTTGGTAACTGCAAATACTTCCCTACTTTTACATCACACTCACTTCCCCCGGCCAGCCTGGACATGGAAGAGGCCCTACTGTAACCCCTTCCGTCTTCAAGGCAGGTATACAGACCTTTTCTTTAAAACACATAAATTCTTTCCTCAGGAATTTCTTAAATCCTTTACCATGTCTGTGTGTATTCAAAAATTTCCAAGTAACAGCAATAGAACACAACAAATTTTCCAAATTTATTTAACTGCCAGAACTCTTCTTCTTCTCCTCCTCCCGGACAAGACTTCACCCCCACCTCACCCCATCTCTTGACTCCATTAACTAAATAAAGACGCTCAGTGCTCGGCCCTCAAGAACTTTGCTCTTGTATATCTAAACTAACTCCCTTAGATGATCTATCCACTCTCATATGGTTTAAACAACACAGATCACTAATTCTCAAAGTGTGGTCCCCAGAGTAAAAGCAGCATCACTTGGAGACATGTCAGAAATGCAAATTCCTAGACATCAATCCAGACCTACTGAATCAGAAACTATTTGGGTGGACCCCAGCATGTGTGTTAAAACAAGCCCTCTAAAGGATGTTATGTGTGCTAGTTTGAGAACCACTGCCAGCAACAGACTTACTAGCTCCAAACTGATATCTCTAGGCCAGACTTCTTCCTTGAAATACAGACTAAGCCTATCTAGTAAGACAGCCAAAAGATAGTACTTTTTTTAAAAGGTGGAATTTACATAAACTAGAGAATAATATAAATAGTAAATTATTTACCTACAGCTAAGAAAAAAATCTGCCCTTAAGAACTTCTATTTCAACCCTTAACCATAATATTTCTAACTAGAAAACTTAATAACAAAAGATTTCAAACTGAGTATGGTGTTCATTATCAGCCTTGAAAGAATCTCTGGGGATATCCATACATATCTGTTGGTAAAAAAATATCTCTGGAAGGCACACAAGAAAAATAACAATGGTTATCTATATGTACCATTTGAAATTTTATAATGGGCATGTAAGTTATAAAAATTAATTCATTATATTTAAGGTAATATTTCACTTTTAGTAATAAGAAAATAGTTTTATTTACTTTCTTTAAAAAATGTTATATTAGGGTCACCTGGGTGGCTCAGTCGTTAAGCGCCTGCCTTCGGCTCAGGGCATGATCCCAGGGCCCTGGCATGGAGCCCCACATCAGGCTCCTCTCCTGGGAGCCTGCTTCTTCCTCTCCCACTCCCCCTGCTTGTCTCTCTCTCACTGGCTGTCTCTGTGTCAAATAAATAAATAAAATCTTTTTAAAAAATGTTATATTAGTAACAGTTTAATTCAAAGCCATTTTAAACTGAGAAACTTAACTACAAAGTTTGATTCTGCCTTTGCATCATTATGTGCATTAAATCAAAGTCCCCTGCCCTCACTTTGTTCCCCTTATCCTCATAAACATTTCAGTAAGCATCTATGAAAAGCTCATGTGTCATCAGTAAAAGTTAATCAGTTAGGGTCATATCTTAAACAGGGCTCAGAGACTATAGGGTCCAGGGAATTATAATATAGAAGGGTTACTCAAAGTAAAATGGAAAAGCAATAAAAAGTAAAAATAAAAATACCTCAAACAGGGGTGCCTGGGTGGTTCAGGTGGCTATCTCTTGGTTTTGGCTCAGGTCATGATCTCAGGGTTATGAGATCAAGCCCTTCCATAGACTCCCTACTCAGCGGGGAGTCCGCTTCCCCTCAGACTCTCCCTCTGTCCCTCCCCCAGCTCATGCACTTTCTCTCTTTGTAAAACATAAATCTTTAAAAAAAGTACCTCAAACAAATGCTGCCACTCAAAAAAAATGCTAGAAACATTCTCAAACTGAAATCACTATGTTGCACACCTGAAACTAATGTAACATTGTGTCAACTATACTTCAGTTTATAAAAATTAAAATGTTTTAAAATAAGTTCTCCTTATAAATAAATTACGTGTTTGTAAAAAAAAAAAAAAAAAAGATTCTCAAACTTTTTGAGAAAATGCTATTTAAAAAATGCTTTTCAAAAAGCCCCACTGGAATGCAGGAAATGTTACCTGAATTACAGAAAAACGTCAGTCAATAAGTACAGTAGGGCTTAAAAGATCCAGACATTCGGAATAGGAAACAGTGATAAAAATCATCTGTAGGGATAATACTTAGCATTTAACAAAATAATTTTTACAAACAAAATCTCATTTGATTCTGACAACAACCTTACAGGTAGGCTGTGATATTAGAATAACTAGGTTATGATATATTCTAACAAATAAAAGATCAGAGAAGTTAGGTAACAGCTCAGAGTTATACAGCCACCGAAAAGTAAAAAATATTTTAGTCCTTAACTTGTGCCCTTCTGTATCTCCATATGGGGAAATCTAGATCACCTGGAATTATTAATCTCTTGCTTCCATTCACGTCCTCATTCTGGCCCATTCACCAACGGACTCCACTGCCAAACTGAACTCGAATTCAGTTCAGCTTACTTCCTGCTGCAAAGCAAAAGGCATCATACACACATAAAGGCCAAAGCAGGAGCCCAGTTCTTCCTGATTCCAGAGTAAGAAATCTGTGAAGGCCTAAATCAAATCATACTTAAGCATCTGCAAACTGTAATAAAATGGCATCCATTCTGATCAGGCCTATTCCTAGAGAACAGAGGACAGAGATAAAAAGAAATAGCTCTAAAATGTATAAACCAACACTTAAAACCATAAGAGAGATAGGAAAAATGGGCAGGACACTAACAAGTCTCAGCAGATCTCCACATACCTGGTAAAAGTGACTGAGGCTCGTTCCATGGCAACACTGATCCTCACTTTATCAAACACTTATCCATTCATTATTTTCCTACCACAGAAAGTATCGTTAACTTAACATTAATTATTAAGATTTATTAATTCTTAATATTTATCCTTCATATTAATTCTTAATAATTATTACTGAATATTATTAACTATTAATGATGTTAATTATTAAGAAGGACAGATGTAGGAGTGAGATAAACCTGAATTTCAATCTTTTTTTTTGTAAAGATTTTATTTATTTATTTGACAGAGAGACACCCACCGAGAGAGGGAACACAACCAGGGGGAGTGGGAGAGGAAGCAGCAGGCTCCTAGCGGAGGAGCCTGACGTGGGGCTCGATCCCAGAACGCGAGGATCATGCCCTGAGCCGAAGGCAGATGCTTAACGACTGAGCCACCCAGGCGCCCCATGAATTTCAATCTGACACCATCAGTTAGTAGCTGTGTAAAACTATGTAGGGGCACAGGTGGCCCTTTAGAAAAATGGAGAGTCACTCAACTATCTTTAGAGTCAGGATTAAATAAATTAAAAGTGCTTATCCAAAACATCTCCCATATAACAGTTCTCAGATAAATAGTATATCTGTATTTACAATGACAACACAGTTATCATTTTTATTATATCCTTATGATCGGTGATTAGCATTTTTTATTTTATTTTTCTTTAAAGACTTTGTTTTTAGAGAGAGAGAACAAGAGAGAAAGAACAAGAGGAGAGAGTGAGGCAAGGGACAGAGGGAGGGAATATCAAGCAGGCTCCCAGGTGAGCACAGAGCCTGGTGAGGGGCTCGACTCATGACCCCAAAATCACGATTGGAGCCAAAACCAAGGTTTAGAAGCCACGCTGACTGAGCCACCCAGGTACCCCAGTGAATGCATTTTTTAAATAGCATTTTCTCAATGCTTCCTTATTGCACCTTCATACATCAAATACCGAGTTTAATATTCTAAGAAATCTAAGAGGGGCGCCTGGTGGCTCAGGATCATGGGAACAAGCCCCACATCAGGCTCCCTGCTCAGCAAGAAGTCTGCTTCTCCCTCTCTCTCTGCCCCACTCCTTGAGCACTCTCTCTCACTCTATCTCAAATAAACCTTTTTTAAAAATCTAAGAAAAATTAGAATTTTTTAAATGAAAAAAAAAAAAAAGACACCAGATTTGAATTGGGTAATCTGTTTTAGTTAACATAAGCTATTGATAAATTCTGTAAATCAATGTTTCTCACAGGTATTGTTGATGGTCCAGTTTTCATCACAATTATCTGATGAGATCTTTAAAATACAGACTTCATAGGTCCTATCCTAGACTTACTCTTTCTTAGTGATTCCATGGCAGCTAACATGTAGTAACATTTGTTTTAAACAGCCTAGTATGAATTGATGCAGCAGCTTATAAGAGAAACAAATTAAGTTTTAACATATGTAGTGATTTACTAACATCCCAATTAAAGAATATGATTAATAAGCAACGTGTTCATAATGTAATAAACTGACAAAAAATAAATTCAACTGCAAAACATATGCAAAACACACATTCCAGGAAAAGTCCTAAGTGTTGGCAAATATGAAATTGTCAAAGGGAGTAATAGCTCATGTCTTAATCCCTCTGGGCTGCTATGACAAAGTACCACAGACTAAGTGGCTTACAAGCAACAGAAATTTATTTCTCACAGTTCTGGAGGCTGGGAATTCCAAGATCAAGGGGCTCACAGATTGGCTGTCTGGTGAGAGGCCACTTCTTCATTCACAGAGGTCTCTTTTGCTCTCCTCACAAGGCAGAAGGTGCAAGGGAGCTCACCGAAACCCTTTTATAAGGGCACTAATCCCATTCATGAAGGCTCTCTGCCTTCATGACCTAATCACCTCCCAAAAACCCCACCTCCAAATACCATCACATATGAATTTGGGGGGGAAATATTTAGTCTATAGCAGCTTATAATGAAGTTATCCTTTACATTCTGAACAAAAAATTGCCCATCAAAAATATATAGACCTAGTGAGAAATTTACTACTTATCCACTTTTTATATATTTTCATAAGAGCTGTACAAAACAAATCTCCTGAAAATAGTCACCAAAGCCCACCACTTCAAGGGCTGAGTAGCAACTAGTCCCTAATTTTTTTTAAAGATTTTATTTGAGAGAGAGAGCATAAGCGCACTTGCACAACGGGGGGGGGGGGGGGGGGGGGGGGGGGGGGGGCAGGCAGAGGGAGAAGCAGACTTCCACTGAGCAGGGAGCCCAATGCAGGACTTAATCCCAGGACCCTGAGACCCTGAGATCATGCCCCGAACCTAAGGCAGATGCTTAATCGATTGACTGAGTCACACAAGCACCCCACCCCTAATTTTTTTAAGTGAGTTTTCATTAGTCAAAATAATTTGGAGATAGAAAAAGGATCCGAATGATCCTCTTCTTTGACTACACCTCAGCAAAACCCACCCCTCAATTAAAAAAAAATTACATATTAAATTAGGCACTCAAAAACGAGGTCTCTTTACTGTCTTAAGAGTCTTCTCTAAATTTTGGCCCTCTAGGATCATGTAGTGCTTTTAAAATATTAACTGCCGTGAACTATCATTACCAATTTTTTACACTGAATCTGTATTTAACTGGAACATGCCCTGAAAGTATGTTTTATTTTACGTTTTTAAACCCATGACATTACCTTGTTTTGAGTCATATTATTGTTTTTTAGTAAGTCAGTGTTTTTATGTTTTTTTAAAGATTTTACTTTAAAGTAATCTCTATACCCAACGTGGCACTGGAACTCACAACCCCGAGATTAAGAGTCACATGCTCCAATGACTGAGCCAGCCAGGTGCCCCAGAAAGCCAATGTTTTTAAACATAACATTAAAAAGGAAGTCCTAAATGTGATACCAAACTATTTCTCCTTTTTTTTGATACCACATTATTTCAAGGTCAAAGTAAACGTTTTTTTCTTAAAGCTCCAAATTTTATACTTTAGAAAAAAGAATAGGAACAGAAAACATACTAATAATTATGTAAGTATGGTCAATATGCATCTACTACTTATATTAGTAAACCAAAAAATTTTTTAACTTTGTAATGAACATTCAGTCACTGCATCCATCATTTACAACTAGACAACTCCTCTTTAATTTCCAGGAGAGGAGAGGCAGTTCAGCACTTTTTTTTCCAAAAATCATTATTGATATTTTAGGGTTCAACTTTGATATATGCCTCCAATAAATATTCTTTGAAAAACAGATTAAAACAATGAAAGAAAAGATTTAATTTCTTTTCCAAACTGAGATATGTTTCCATGGAATGATGGTGGTTATTCATAAGATTCTCAAAAAAAAAAAAAAGCTTTTTCAAAGAAATTTTATAAATGCAAAAATTAATATTTTATAATCTTCTTATAGTCTACAAATAGAAAACTAAAACAGACACCTTCAAACATAGCTATACTATTAAATTCTAATCTCTAAAATAGTTTTCATCAGGTCCAAAAACAACAAGAGAGTGAGTCTAACTAGAAAAGATTTACTTTGCTGACAGATTATTCTTTGTGGTTCAGCTTCCTTCCATCCTTCAACTCACATCCTTCTCACTTCTAACCCACATTAAATAACAATTTAAACTGCCAAATATTTTAAGAGCTATAGATAGTTGGCTCAATCAGCTTGTCTCAACATATTTCTATTGTATTGTAAAAATTCCAAAAGTCAATTAAAATAAAAACTGTAAAGTACAAGAAAATTGATTCTGTTTCACCTCAACTATACATAAGTAAGGAATTAAAATGACCTCCCCTCTTCCATTTGTGAAATTTTATTATGACTAATTAATATATTGCTTACACTACTCTGACACACATCTCCTCTCTCCAGACTTCATTCCATTCCAAGTTTTAGTCTCTGGGCTTTATCATTTATGACAGCTTACAACTCCCAGTCTTACTTCAAGAGTGCTCAAATTTTGGAAGCAATTCTGGAAATGGGTTACACAGTTCGGTTTTCTAAAATCACACTGCAGCAAAACCTAACATCCCATAATAGAGCCTATATTTTTCCTTCTATGGAGTTAACAATAATATATCTCACAATGCCCAAGAGCTTTAAACTATTCACAGACATTACCTTGTTAATCTTTACAACATTTCTATAAGGAAGCACATAGGTAAAAGCATCAGGTAACTTGGAAGCTTCCAATCCTTTTCAAACTCCTCAAGCAGTTTCTTAGAGATTATAATGTTATTTGATATACTACTAAAATAAGCAACCTGTAAGATACAAACTGCATCTTAATAATTTAAGAAGGCAACTTAAATGGATTAGCAGAGGGCTTCCTTTCCCTTGTAGGAGTCTAAGTGAAAGTAGTTTCAATTAGTACAAAGGGGGTTTTGTGGTCCTCCTCTTTCTCACACGGTAAAACAAATGCAATAAAGCTTCTATCTCCCTAAAGAGAAAGAATTAATCATTTAACCCACCTTATTTGTACAAATCACATCTCAGGGTAACTAAAGAGTTGATAAAAGAAAAGTTCTTTTTATAAAATACTCCAGGTAATAAATTTTTTTTAAAAGATTTATTTATTTGACAGAAAGCACGTCAGCACAAGTGAGGTAGGGGGCAGAAGGAGGGAGAGAATCTCTAGCAGACTCCCTGCTGCGCACGGAACTGACACAGGACTCATCCCAGGACCCTTAGATCATGACCTGAGCCAAAACCAAGTCTGCTGCTTAACCATCTGAGCCACCCAGGTGCTCCCAGCTAATAAATTATAAGGGTATGACAGAATTAGAATATCACCATTTTGCAACCCCTAATAAAATGGATCCTGACCAGAAGTCCCCAAAGCATGGTCTGGGCACCCCTATGGGTCCCTAAAACCCTTTCAGAGAACCTGCAAAGTCAAAACTATTTACAATACTAAAATGCTACTTGCGTCCCCACCATGCTCTCATTAGTGTACATGAAGTTTCCAGAAGCTAAATGATATAGATATCACAAAAAACTAAATGATAAAGTAGATACAAGAATCCAGCAATCTTGGGGCACCTGGGTGGCTCAGTCATTATGCGTCTGCCTTCGGCTCAGGGCGTGATCCCAGAGGCCTGGGATTGAGCCCCACGTCAGGTTCCTCCGCTGGGAGCCTGCTTCCTCCTCTCCCACTCCCCCTGCCTATGTTCCCCCTCTCACTGGCTGTCTCTCTCTCTCTCTCTGTCAAATAAATAAAAATCTTAAAAAAAAAAAAAAGAATCTAGCAATCTTTTTTTAAGCCAGATAATAAAGAGATTTACAAAAATATAAATCAATGCCACTCTTATCACTGTTTGTTTTGAAAAATAGTTTTCACAAAAATGTTATTCATATAAACATGCAGTTATTGTTATTTTTAAATAAATAATTATTTCTAAAATTTGTTTTTATTAAATACCAATAGATACAACAATATTTATACATAAACAAACTCTTTAGGGTCATTAGTAATTTTGAGGAATATAAAAGGGTCCTGGGACTAAAAAGGTTTCAGACAGCTGATCTAAGCAATTCATTAGTAACTGCTAACATCATAAAAAGAGAGATGACCAAACAATTAATTCCTCCTGACATAAATACCAAATACCACCTATGAAGTATTCTTGCCCCACAAAACAAAACAAAACAAAACAAAAAACCCCACACCTGAACATGAATCTGATCAGCTTCTAGTTTAAGTAAAATCTACCAATTTACAGGAAATATAGGGTGCAGAGGTTTACAATAAACGCCACCATGGGGATGCATTCAGCAAAATCCAGACTATAGTAAACACTACAAAACCATCAATCAGCTTTATTCAAAAAATAAACTGCCAAAGAATAAAAGAGGGAGAGAGAATGTAAAGATTAAAAGAAAAATAAGAGACACAGCAACCAACTGCAGTGTAATAAACCTTATTTAGGCAAAATATAAAAAACACATATGAAGCAATCATACAAATGTGAACAATGGATATTTAATATTAAGAAATTATGATTTATATGTAATCATAATAGTAATATTGTGGCTATCATTAGAAGAATCTTTATCTTTTATAAACCTGTACCATTTATAAATGAAATAAAAGGATTCAAGGATGTCTCAAAATAATGAGGACTGGGGGAAAAGAAAATTACTGAACCCAGATACGGTTGTAACAGGGTTCATTATACTATTTTGCTTACCTTTGTTCTTTTGGTTTTTCTATAATATAAGTTGTTGCTTTTTAATGTTTCAAGTTAGAGAAAATGTATTTCCATAGTTAAGTTCACTCACTCACTCTGAAACCAAAGAGAACTATAACCAGTGTTTCCTCCTATTAAGCTGCCTGATAAATGTTGTTTCAGCTTCACAGAGCAGCCCTAAGCAGTTTGACTTTGGTTACCCACCATCCTATTTCTGAACTCTTCACCGCCAAGAATATTAAAACAAAAACAAAAACAAAACTGAGAGAGGACAAATGTAAAGACAGGAATTAGGACAAGTTGGGGACTTCACACTAGAAGTAAATAGTCTCTTTCCAATAGAACAAATACCAGCACACTTACACAAGGTACATACAGCCCAGAAGTAGTAAAGGTAAAAACAGAGCCAGGGGAAGGAAGGAATGAGTGCATTGTTTTTTAAAGATTTACTTATTTCAGAGAGAGAAAGAAAGTGAGCAAGCATGGGGTGGGTGGAAGGGGGCAGAGGGAGAGGGAGAGAAAAAATCCCAAACAGGCTCCCCAATGAGTGCAGAGCCAGACATGGGGCTCAGTCCCATGATGCTGAGACCACCATCCAAGCCAAAATCAAGAGTCAAACACTCAACTGACTGAGCCACCTAGGCACCCCTGAAATGAGTGCATTTTTTTAATTTAAATTCAATTAGTCAACATAGAGTACATCATTAGTTTTTGATGTAGTGTTCAATGAGTGCATTTTAAAATAATTTCACTCCTGTCTTTTTCTATTGCAGACACATTAAAGACTGATCAGTCTTCACATTTTGATTTGAAAGTCTTCAGTCCTAGAGCTGTTGAAAGGCAAGCCCTAAAAGTTACTGCCTTTAGCTATCCATAGGATACTCCACCAAATGGAGACTATGTAAAGATTAAGGATATAAGATCAATAATCTTAAACTGAGAGTCCTTGAACATGATATTACTTGTTTTTTAAAAGTAATCTGCATGACAAAATTATGAATCACAAAGGCCTCAAATTTTCCCTGCATGGAAGGAAACAGTAAGCCATATACTCAAGTAGGACCATGTCCATTTATCCAAGATCATCCACATTTCAAATTTCCTATCTTGTCATCAGGTTTTACATTTTGATTATCAGTTTGGGAAATACAGTCATCAAAACCATAGAACTTAAGTAACTAAGAAATACATTTAAATAACTAACATCTAACAAAATAAATAAAGAAATAACATCTAACATCTTTCCCATCTAATAAGGTTTCACTTTCAAGACCTCCAAAAGAAGCAACTTTATCAATAATCTATGCTGAGTTTAATAACTCTCACTCAAGTGTTCTTTAAAAAATAAATCTAATAAACGGAAAAATAAACTGAAACTGTTAAATAAGTTATTCTATATGGATGATAGTCTTTGTTTTTAATGATTACTTTTCAAGGAAAAAAGTCAATAGTTTTAACCTATAGATGGACAAAAAGCTAAAGAATCTTTCTTCTAAATAGCAAAGAAAGCTGTTAATCACACTGTTTCATTCCTTGAACCAGAGCAAATTTTTATTATTTTCCCCCTTTTAGCAATGTAAACAGTTTATACAATACAACAAAAAGTTTTGAAGAACTAATTGATAGTATGTAACCAAGGTCTAAGAGAAAAAAATGCAAGGCAAAATTACAACAGGGTTTTTCTGTTTTTAGGACTGTATTCTCAAAGATTACCAAGGAATCACATAATTTAAACCTAAAAAATGAGCTATCATCATAGTTAATATAATAAGAAAAGAAAATGTATACAGATTGGGAAGGAAGAAATAAAACTGTCTTTGTTCACAGATGACATGATTGTCTATATAGAAACCTGAAAGAGTCAACAACAACAAATGCTGGAAATGGGGCACCAGAAATGGGGTGGCTCAGTCGGATGGGCGCCTGCCTTTGGTTCAGGTCGTGATCCCAGAGTTCTGAGATCAAGCCTCACCTTAGGCTCTCTGCTCAGCAGGGGAGTCTGCTTCTCCCCCTCCCCCTTTCCCCGCCCCACTCGTGCTCTCTCTCTCTTAATCTCTCTCAAATAAGTAAATAAGGGGCTCCTGGGTGGAGCAGTCCTTAACCGTCTGCCTTCGGCTCAGGGCGTGATCCCAGCATTATGGGATCGAGCCTCACATCAGGCTCCTCCACTATGAGCCTGCTTCTTCCTCTCCCCCTCTCCCTGCTTGTGTTCCCTCTCTCGCTGGCTGTCTCTATCTCTGTTAAATAAATAAATAAAATCTTAAAAAAAAAACAAATAATTAAATAAAAGCTTTTTAAAAAATTCCAAAAAATGATAAGCAATTATAGCAAGGTTGCACAATACAAGATTAATATTTAAAATCAACTGTTTTCTCATACACCAGCAACAAACAAGTGGAATTTGAAATAAAAACAAACACATTGTTTTTCCATTTAGCACCAAAAAAAATGAGATACTCAGATATAAATCTAACAAAATATATGCAACATCTATATGAAGAAAAACTACAAAACTCTGATGAGAAATGTCAAAGAGCTAAATAAATGGAGAGATACTCCCTATTTATGGTTAGGAAGACTCACCACTGTCAAGATGTCAGTTCTTCCCAACTGATCTATAAATTCAATGAAAGTCCAATCAAAATTCAGCAGCAAATATTTTGTGGATACAGACAATCTGATTCTAAAATTTATATGGAGAGGCAAAAGACCTGGAACAGCCAACACAATACTGAAAGGGAAGAACAAAAGTTGGGAGACTGATACTACCCAACTTCAAGACTTACTATAAAGCTACAGTAATCAAGACAGTGTGACACTGCTGAAATAATAGATGAACAGGAGCAATGGAATGGACAGAGAGCCCAGAAATAGATCCATGTAAATACAGTCATTTGACAAAGGAGCAAAGGCAATACAACGGAGCAAAGATAGTCTTTTCAACAAATGGTGCTAGAACTACTGGACAACTATATGCAAAAATGAATCTAGATACAGACCTTACAACTTTCAAAAAAATTAATTCAAAATGGATCACAGACTTAAATACAAAACATTAAACTATAAAACTCCTAGAAAATAACTATCATGGGGCACCTGGGTCACTCAGTGGTTGGCGTCTGCCTTTGGCTCAGGTCATGATCCTAGGGTCCTGGGATCGAGCCCCATGTTGGGCTCCGTGCTCAGTGGGAAGTCTGCTTCTCCCTCTCCTACTCCCCCTGCTTGTGTGCTCTCATGCACACTCTATCAAATAAATAAATAAAATCTTAAAAAAACAAAAAAAAGAAAATAACATAGGAGAAAACCTATACGACCTTGGGTTTTACAACAACTTTTTAGATATAACACCAAAGCCACAACTCATGAAAGAAATAAGTGATGAGCTAGACTTCTTTAAAATTAAAAATTTCTACTCTGAAAAAGACACTAAAAAAAATTAGAAGACTGGAAGATAACATTTACAAAAGAAAACATAAAAGACTGTTATCCAAAATATACAAAGAACTCTTAAAATGCAACAAGAAAACCACCCAAAAAATGGGCCAAAAACCTTAACAGACAATTCACCGAAGAAGACATACAGATAGCAAATAAGCATATGAAAAGATGCTTCATATCATACGTCATCAGGGAAATGAAAATTAAAACAAGATACCACTATATACCTATCAATCAGAATGGCCAAAATCAAAAACACTGACAACTCCAAATGGTGTCAAGGATATGGACCAATTGGAACTCACATTGTTCGCAGAAATACAAAATAGAACAAACACTATGGAAGACAGTTTGACAGTTTCCTACGAAACTAAACATACTCAGGGTGCCTAAGTGACTCAGTCAGTTAAGCGTATGACTCTTGGTTTTGGCTCTGGTCATGATCTCAGTGTCCTGGGATGGAGTCCCATGGAGGGCTCCCTGCTCAGCCGGGAGCATGCTTGAAATGCTCTCTCTCCCTCTACCCCTCCCTCTATTCTCATGTACGTGTTCTAAAATAAAAAATAAAAAAGATAAATAAATGAATACAACTAAACATGCTCTTACCATTCAATCTATCAATCATGCTCCTTGGTATTTATCTAAAGAAACTGAAAATTTAAAAGAAAAAGAAACTGAAACTGAAAATTATGTCCACACAAAAACCTGCACATGGATTTTATAAAGTTTTAATTATAATTGCCACAACCTGGAAGCAATCTTCTTTAGTAGGTGAATGGATAAAGTGTGGTACATCCAGTCAATGGAATATTATTCAACACTAAACAGAGCTATGAAAAGATGGAGGAAGCTTAAATGCATATTTCTAAGTGAAAGAAGCCAGTATGAAAAGACCACATGCTATATGATTCCTACTATATTACATTGTAGTAAAGACAAAGCATGGAGATAGTGAAAAGATCTGTGATTGCCAGGGGTTGAGGCGAGAGCTGAATGGATGGAACACAAAGGATTCTTAAGGGAGTGAAACTACTCTGTATGATATTATAACAATGGATACATACCATTATACATTTCTCCAAATTCACAGTGTACACAACACCAAGAATGAACCATAATATAAAATACAGACTTGGTGATAATGATGTGTCACTGCAGGTTCATCAATTCTAACAAATAGTCCACTCTGGCAGGGGATGTTGATAATGGGGGAGGCCTATGTATAGGTGGGGGCAGAAGATACATATCTTCTGTTCAATTTTGCTATGAACATAAAACTGCCCTAAAATAAAAAGTATAGGGGTGCCTAGGTGGCTCAGTTGGTTAAGCTCATTTGGTTAAGAGTCCTGGGACTCTTGTCCCTCTCCCTCTGCCCTGTTCATGCTAATAAACAAACTAAAAATCCTAAAAAAAAAATCTAAAAATAAACTATAACGTGTATTTAAAAAAACTATCAAATCTGTTCCTAGAACCAAAATTAAATGGGTGAAACATCTTAACATTAAAATACCCATCTTATGTGATATTATAAATTATTATAAATTTTTTTTGAACCAAAAATTCCAATTAGTAAGAACGAAAATTCTTCTTAGAAAAATTCCATTTTACGTTAAAAAAAACGGGGGGGGGGTTTCCTGAGATGCAAATGTTGCAAAGGGAGTAATCTGCAAGACATCAAGATAACAGCAATTACTATGACTGACTCTTTCTTATGCCCAAACAAAATGTTTGGCAGTGATTTTCTAGTACTTATGTTCAAATATTTATTCGAATGAATAATCATACTAAAAACTATAGTTCACAATAAAAAATGTCTATCATAGGTTGAACTCCAATTTTAAGTCTACCTCAAGATTTTGTGATGTTAGAGCAGGAATCTAGGAGAAAACACAATTTATATATGAAATCACTCATCTATCAAGGCATCCGTGCCACATTCTTAATAAACACTCTTACCTGTACATAGCAAGCAATGAGCTAAGTATTGACAATACTAAAATAAGTAAACTCTCAAGCAAAACTAAGTTGAAAAAAAAAAAATTACAGATATTCATTACAGATATTCACTTCAAAACTAGCTATAGCCTTAAGTTGTTTTGTGTTCATGCTTTTAAAGATTTGTTTATTTTAGAGACACAGAGCAAGAGCAAGCAGGGCAAGCGGCAGAGGAGGAGGAAGAGACGCAGGGAACCCCAAACCGACTCCCTGCTGAGGGCAGAGCTGCATCTCAGGACCCTGAGATCATGACCTGAGCCCAAGAGTCAGACGCTCACCTGACTGAGCCACCCAGGCAATCCAACACCCCTGTGTTTGCACTTTTTTTTTTTTTAAAGATTTTTATTTATTTATTTGACAGAGATAGAGACAGCCAGCGAGAGAGGGAACACAAGCAGGGGGAGTGGGAGAGGAAGCAGCAGGCTCATAGCAGAGGAGCCTGATGTGGGGCTCGATCCCATAACGCTGGGATCATGCCCTGAGCCGAAGGCAAACGCCCAACCACTATGCCACCCAGGCGCCCCTGTGTTTGCACTTTTAAACTTGAAATCAGCAAAGTCTTGAGAAATGTAACTGAAATCTCTTTTCTCTAATTAGTTTACCATCTAAATTAGTCCACCAATCTTTTTTTTTAAGATTTTATTTACTTATTTGACAGAAAGAGAGAGAGCACAAGCAGGGGGAACAGAAAGCAGACGGAGAGGGAGAAGCAGCCTCCCCAATGAGCAGGCAGCCAGCCCCACGTGGGGCTCAATCCCAGGATCCTGGGACCATGGCTTGAGCCAAAGGCAGATAATTAACTGACTTAGCCACCCAGGCACCCCTATTTCACCAATCTCAAAACTTAATCCCTTCTCTGTGAGAATGATGTGGATAAATTTCACTGACAAAGGAAAGGTTTTAATCAATATGCTAGAAACACAGGACTTGAAATCAGCAAAGTGCAGTGTTGAGAAATATAACTGAAGTCTCTTTTCTCAATTCAATCAATTCAAATCATGAAATGTTAGAACCTTAAATGCATGCTGCTAAAATGAAAAGTAGCCAGTCTAAAAACGCTTTATTCAGTAGGATTCCAACCATATGACATTTTGGAAAAGGCAATACTATAGACAGTAAAAAGATCAGTAGTTACCAGGGAGGGAAGGAAGTATGAACAGGTACAGCACAGATGATTTTTAGGGCAATGAAACTATTCCCTACGATACCGTAATGGTAGATACATGACATTATACATTCAAAAAAAACCCCCCAAAAAAGTGTACAGTGAAATCTAATGTCAACTATCAACTTTAGTTAATACTGGTTCATCAGTTGTAACAAATATACCACCACATCAATGCAAGACGTTAATAGGGAAACTGGGGTATGAGGTAGAATATGGGGATTCTCTACTTTCCACTCAATTTCTCTATAAACCTAAAACTGCTCCAACATGTTACTATAAACTAATATGAGTGGTTCAAATGATCCAGAGAAGAGCTTTGAAAGTAACATCAGGAATGCCTGGGTGGCTCAGTCAGTTGATCATCTGACTCTTGGTTTAGGCTTGGGTCATGATCTCAGGGTCATGGAATCAGGCCCCACATCCAGCTCAGCGCTTGTCATGGAGTCTGCTTGAGATTCTCTCTTTCCCTCCCCCTCTTCTCCTCCCCCCACCCGTGCTCTCTCTAAATAAATAAAATCTTTAAAAAAAAAAAAAAAAGAAACATCAAACCAAACTACCAATTGTAATACCTGTATCCCACTACTATGTGTTTGAAAATTGAGATTTTATAGTATGTATTTTTTCCATTATTAAGATGTAATTCTGTCAAAGTTCAAGGAGAAATTGACAAGCCAACAGCAGTAAATATCAGTATATCTTCTAAGAAACAACAGATCAAGCCAGAAATAAGTAAGGTTAAATGATTTGAAACATAATTTGGGAGACTGGCTTAACAGAAAATATTTAGAATTCTATACCTAGAAAATACACAATCTTTTCTAATACCCCTGGGATATCTACAGAAATTTCCCATGCCTTAGGTCATGAAGAAAATCTCAACAAGAAGGATTACACAAAGACCATTCCAACAACAAAAATCTTCTTAATTCAACCATCCAGAGATAATCACTGTTAACCAGTGCATGGATATCTTTCCAAACCTTTTGCTATGCCTCTGACTTTCACATGTAGCTTTTACCTCAAAATAAGCAGGAAAGAGAAAAAAAATTTCTTAAAATACTTAATTAAAAACCTGAAAGATGGGACACCTGGGTGGCTAAGTCGGTTAAGCATCTACTTTTGGCTGAGGTCATGATCCTAGGGTCCTAGGATCCAGACCCGCATCAGGCTCCTTGCTCAGGGACGAGTCTGCTTCTCCCTCACCTTCAGCCTGCTGCAGCCCTTGCTTGTGCTCTCTCTCTCTCTCTTTCTCCGACAAATAAAATCTTTAAATAAATAAAATAAAATCTTTAAATAAATAAAATAAAATAAAAACCTGAAAGCAAGTTAAATATAAGGATGTCAACTTTGCTCAGGCTAATGCTAAAAGGTAATACTGCCCTGGGGCCCCTGGGTGGCTCAGTCGGTTATGCTTCTGCCTTCGGCTCCAGTCACGATCCCAGGAATCGAGCGCGACATCCTGCTCCCAGCTTATCGGGGAACTTGCTTCTTCCTCTCCTTCTGCCTGCTGCTCTGCCTTCTTGTGCTATCACTCTCTCTCTTTCTCAAATAAATAAAATCTTTAGGGGAAAAAAAAAAAAGGTGATACTGCCCCTGCTGTAAACATGAAACCACAGGGGGCGGGGGAGGGGGGGAATCAAGAGGCAAAGTTGCCATCTAATTCTTCAAATCAGAAATTCAGTATGGCTTATCATCCCGTACTTCACTTTCCTCATCTGTAAAACAGGAATAGCCCTGACCTTCCTCGAGTTTTTCTAAAAATTTAGTGAGTTCAGGGGCACCTGGGTGGCTCAGTTGGTTAAGCATTTGCCTTCAGCTCAGGTCATGATCCCAGGGTCCTGGGATCAATCCCCACATGGGGCTCTCTGCTCAGAGCCCGCTTCTCCCTCTCCAACTGCCTGCTGCTCCCCTTGCTTGTGTGCTCTCTTGCTCTCTGTCAAATAAATAAATAAAATCTTTTATAAATAAATAAACAAATAAAAATAAAAATGTAGTGAGTTCATACCCATAAACAGCTTAGAATAGGGCCAGGCCCAGTAAGCAAGCAAATGTTATCTATTTATTAACATGGCTTCCTTATCCTGAGAGACAAACGCCTTTCTTTTCACTTACAATCAAAATAATAAAATATTCTAAAAGCCAGTTTGTAGTGTAAGTGATTTCTGGTTTAATTATTACCTTTGAAATTATCATGTGACTCATAATAAGCTCCCCTAAGCTCCTCTTCCAACTGAAGACAGTAACAGTCAATTAAACAAGACATAAAACTGAGAATGTTAATGAACTATATTCTACTACAATGTTCTAATGGTTTCACATACAATGTCTCCCCCCGGTGTATGACAACCTCCCAATTCATCTCCTTATTTATGTTCTCCCTTTCCTCTAACCTATTCTACACACTCCTGCCCAGCTGATCCTGTTAAAATCCTGGTGTCACAAATATGAACATATCCTGCTCAAGATTCTCCTATAGGCAACACAGTAAGCCTAAAATTTTCAGTCCAGTTTTTAAGATCCTTCACAATTCTGCTCCTTAATTTCTCTAACTATTATTATTTCCTAATATAAACTCTTTATTCCAATCAGGTTGCTAACTCTCACCTTTGTAACTCTACTTACCCTATTCTCTCAGTCTGAAATAGTGACTCTGCTCTTTATGTGCCCACTTCTTATAGTCCCTCAAAATCAACGCAAATCTCATACTCCCTCCATGAAACTTCCTGGACCAGTCAGTTCTCTAGGGATCTCTCACCTCTCTGTACTGACAGCATGGCATAACATTTAACACTTTATTATACATTTCCTTTTAATGTTTCAAAATTATCTTATATAATCTTATTTCTCCAAATTAGATTATAAACTGCTCAAGGACAAAATGATGAACTACAATTCATTCAAATCCTGAGTGCTGGTAACAAAAGAGATTACAGCAATTCAAATGCCCAAAAGGCCTACTTCAGTGTCTAACATGTAATATGCAGTGAGACTGAAAAACGAAATAAATAAAATAAAATAATGTACCAAGACTATAGTAAATGTATTGTAGCCTTATCAGAACACCCCAATTATGAAATATTCTATAGTCATTAAGAATAACAACAACACAGTGGGCACCTGTCTGGCTCAATCAGAACACATGATTCTTGATCTCGGGGTTGTGAGTTCAAGCCCCACACTGGGTGTAGAGATTACTAAAAAATATAAATAATCTTTAAAAAAATAATAACACAGGTATATATTTGCTGGCATACAAAGATGTTCATGAGATATTGAAAACAAAAAAATTTAGTAGTATTTGTAGAATGATTAAATTTCTGTATATATATTTTTTATGTGTATGCCAAAAAATATATTTAAGAATTACATGCCAAAACTATAAAGAGTTACCATTGGATAGTGGGAATTATGTTTATGAAATAAAAAATATGCAGCAATTAACATCACTTTCAAATAAAAGGAAATAATAATATTATTATTGGCCATGCTGAATGATAGTTCATATTTAAAAGTCTCTAAAATTGTACACAGAATATAATCCCATTGCATAAAAATAAAAATGGAAAAGCATGTCAAATTGATAGAGTAATCTATAGCTGATCTTGGCACTATCCTGTTTTTGCTCATTTTATTTCTAATTTTCTACAAATAAGTAGGCATTACCTTTGCATCACCAAAAATAAATAAACACTATTCCTGAAACATGGTTTGGAGAAGCACTTGACTTCCGTCTAAGATAACAGAGGGCAGAAGGGATGAAGGGGGCAGGCAGGGAACATCTGTGGAAGTTGAACAAATAACACGTGAGAAAACATTCAAAGGCAATGCTCACCCTTAGTGCCTGTATCCCAAGCACCTATATCACAAGATCAACCGGAAGAATGCGGGAATGGAAAAAACACCACCTTTTATATCAAGTACAGGGCCACGTCTAAACCCCAAGACAATATTAAACTATAAACTTCTTCATGATAACACTCAGTACAGAATCTGGCAATTTAATCCACTCCATCCTACTCCAATAAAAATGTCATTCCCAAATCTATCTACAGTACAGAGTTATTTTTGTAATAAAAAGAATTACTTGGGCACAACTTTGTTTAGAAGCTATCCTCTCATCTCTTTTTAACCCACATGGAAATTTGATTTATTTATTCTATTATATGCATATAATTTTTACATGATTTTGCATTGTTTATTATTTTTGAACAGATACCTGCCTCCAAACAAAAAGATCCTCTTAGCGATTTCAAATTACACAGACAAAAGTTTTCCATTCCAGAAGTTGTCAGGGTTACTGGATACACAGGTATCGACAGAGGAAGGAAATACCCAGCCAACAATACTAACAGAGAACAGCAGAATAAAGTCTGAATTCCTTGGCACGACATTCAGATCCATCACAATTGGTCCATATTACTCCTCTTCAGCTGTTCTCCATTCATTCCCCACCGAGAATTCTCCGCACATCAAAGTTTCCTCTGTTAGAACATATCCCTCCCTCTTCACAACAATGATAACCAATGTGTGTGCACTAGCACCCTAACAAACCTGGAGTCAAATCCAAGTTCTGTCAGTATGGCCTTTAGGCAAGTCACAGCTTCTTTGAAGCATCTTGTAAAATGAGGAATATATTTTAAAAATCTACCTTGTGAAAAAATGTGAAGATAAGAACACATGGAAATCCCCCAGCACAATGCTGGGCACACAGGAGGTATGGCACAGGAGGTCTATCTGTAATAGAATGCTATTATTTCCTGGCTTTGTGCCTCCACAAATGCTATTTCCTCTACACAGAATGTTACCGAATCTCCCCTCTTCATTTGGGAAATCCTTCCTATCAGTTAAGACACAGGGCTCAATACTACTTAATCTTATGTAAAGCCCTCCTTGACTCCTCATGTAACTGATGGCTCCCTTTTCTGAGCTAGTTCGGTACTCTTTTCTTTTCTCCATTATAGTTCTCGTTATACAAAATTCCATTTATCTGTTATGAACAGAGTATTTGTGTCTCCCCAAAAATTCCTATGTTGAGATCCTAACCCCCAATATTATAGTATTAGAAGGTGGGTTCCTTGGGAGGAGATTAGGTCCTAAGGATGGGGCCCCTCACGAATGGGATTAGTGCCCTGATAAAAGAGATCCCAAATATCTCTCACCCCTTCCACCGCCATGTGAGGGCAGAGTGAACCAGGAAGCAGGTTCTCACCAGACACCAATTCTATTGCTGCCTTGGTCTTCACAGCCTTCAGAACTGTGAGAAAAAATTTCTGTTGTTGTAAGCCACCCAGTCTATGGTATTCTGTTATGGCAGCCTGAACTAAAACATCTTTTTCTCTGAGAGAAGACTGAAAGTTCCTTAAAGACTGGTGTGGTGAGTATGTAATTCATCTTTGTATCATCTAGCACTGAGCTTGGGGCACAAAGCAGGCACTCAAATGTTTCTGAGTAAACCAAGTAAAAAAGAATCTAACAAAAATGCTGTAGCATCCAAGGAAGAAATGACAAGGGCAAATGCTACAGAGAAGTCAAATAGGCTGAAATCAGAAAAGAAGCTATCTCATTTGGCCATTAGGAGGCCACAAGCAACCTTGTAGAGATCAATTGCAATTAGGTAGCAGGAAATGAGCAATGAAATGGGAGTAAGTGGGTGAAAACAATACCTGCAAGTTGAGCAATTAAGAAAAGTTAAGTCGAAAGTGAAGCAGAATTAGGGGAACATTTCTTCATGGCAAGATGAGCCAACAGGGAAGAGCCAAGTATTTAAGAAAGAAGGAAAACAATAAGCAAGATTTAGATAGGAATCAGGGTACAGGTAGCCCGGGGGGGGGGGGGGGGGGGAATTTTCCAGCTCAAAACATTGTTACATAACTTTCTAATACCAATGAAATGCCTCTTAATCCATCCGTTCCTTTCTTTTTCTAACTGCCATTGCCCTAGCAATTAGTATTAGTATTAGTATATTCATTTTTAAATGAGTATTCTTATCTCTAGTCACATCCGCTCCCTAGTCCTTTCTCCATCTCATTACTTGGATTGATCTTCTCAAGCCACTGTTTCACATATTTTGGATAGATTAATGTGGATGTGCACATAAACATATAAAGAGATATATACATATGGGTATATACATATACACTACAATATTTTTTTTTAGAAAACTGGATTTGTTCCAATGTAACTGATATATTAGGAAGCAAGCTGAGCAAAATACAAATTTTGCATCTGCTTATGCACTACTAAAACAGCAGGTAAGCAGAGAAAATGCAACCCGGTCACGCAGAATAACATAGAACACACACATCTCAAACATCTGCCAGCTCACTCCTCATATTATAAGTCCTACCAATGCACATCTGGTATCACAGTTTCAGTCCAATTTCAGATAACCCTTCTTCCAACACTTCACAAATTACCACCCTTTTGACACTCACTTCTATAAGAAAATTCTGGTCTTTTTCAAGGTCAAGTGTCATATCTATTGTAGTATTTATGTATTTCTTAACCATCTAATGTGTAAAATTGTGCTAGTCTTTATTATGTTTCTATCTTTCTATCACAAAATTTCTGAGTGTTATGCCCCTAAACTCCATTTTTCCTTATGTCCTGTAGTTTTCATTCTGTGATTTTGCATGTCTGATTAGGAACTTTTATGGTGAATTATAACTTACACACACTTATAATTATTGCAGCTTTGATCACCAATTTCCCACTGAAATCAAAGGCTACAGAGGAGGTTAAAAAAAAGCAGGGGGGCATGGGGCACCTGGGTGGCTTAGTCAGTTAAGCGTCCAACTCTTGATTTCATCTCAGGGTCATGGGATCGAGCCCTGCGTCAGGCTCCATGCTCAGCTGGGAGTTCACTTGAGGATTCTTTCTCTCTCCCACCCTCTGCCTTCTCTCTCAAACAAATAAATCTTAAAAAAATAATTGGGTATCCCTCACAATTATCGGAAGGTCCTAGTACCTGTGAGGTATTTTGAAGACCCAAACACTTGCCTTGAAGAATGCTTCAGGAAACACATTACATGAAAAGAAAAAAATATATATCTGTTTATCTTAAAACAACTTATTTTCCTGCCAATCAGCTACATAATAGGGCAAAGAAGCAGTAGAGTCCTTTACCAATGAAGTAATAATGCTCAAGTATTTTAATATCAAATAACACAAATATATCCATCCCTAAAGACAGAAAGTATAATGGTAGTTGCCAGGGGCTAGGTAGGTAGAATGGGGAGTGATTGTTTAACAGGTACAGTTTCAGTTTTACAACATGAAAAGAGTAATGGGATAGATAGTGATAATGATCACAATAATGCGAATATATTTAATACAACTGAATGTACACTCAAAAGCAGTTAAAAATGTTATTAGTATTTTACCACAAAGAAAGCCCCATATTGCATACCTGAAACTAATTTTTTTTTTTAAAGAGACTTTATTTATTCGACAGAGATAGAGACAGCCAGGGAGAGAGAGAACACAAGCAGGGAGAATGGGAGAGGAAGAAGCAGGCTCATAGCGCAAGAGCCTGATGTGGGGCTCGATCCCGTAACGCCGGGATCACGCCCTGAGCTGAAGGCAGACGCTTAACCGCTGTGCCACCCAGGCGCCCCACTGAAACTAATTTTTTAAAAATCCATCCTTATTTTTGAAGACCACCACCATAAAAATACTCATGATGAATGACTACTAAATGCACATAAAATTTGGATAGTGTGGTTCCATTTCCTATGTAGATATGAGAAACAAATATTTATATGAATAAGATAACAGGTGATGTTTCTCTATCTTTTCCTGTATTTCTACAAGGGAACTACAATGAACACATCCCCCCCTCTTTTTTTTTAAACACATTACTTTACCAGCAGAAAAAAATTAAGATTATGTAAGTATGGTGTGAATCAACTTTTGCTTGCACTACAGAATATCAAAAAGTCTCACCAGAAATTTGAAACCCAACTTCTTCGACTATTGCAGCTAATATAATCTTACTTTTTATTCCTCAAGTACCATCTTCTGAATGTTAATATTGTTCTTCAAACTAAGATTTCCACTTTTTTAAAGTACTGCTAAAAATATTCTGCAAAAAATTCCAAAAGCAATAGAAAGCCATTTCATACTTTGTGTAACTTGCAAATTTCACTTTTATACCCATAAGCTTAATATTAAATAGTATCTTTTAAAGTTAATTTTACTATAAAACATGTTTTCATTCTGTATTTCAAACTGTATTATTTCTTATTCAGCTAGTCCCCTAGAGTTTATATAAAGAATATGCAAACAAAACTTTATCACAGAAACGTAATCTGTAACATTAATTCTCTCCCTTTCTATTCATTTCAGCAAAACCCTAACAAAATGCCTTCAGAATACAACAGACTACTTAAAAAAAATTCAAGTATATAAAATAAATAAAACTATGATTGAAAACTACACTGTGACCCACAGAATTTGGTGAAGGAATTTTCTAAAGACTATCACAGAATAAATAAATATTATCTGAAATATATTCATTTCATTATATTACATTATATTATGTGAAATATATTCATTTCACATCTTAGGTTTTGAACTCACTGGAGCAGTTTCTACCTTCTAAGATATATAATTTTGCTGCTTTTAGAAACTAAATGTTCTTACAATTTCATTCAGACATGGTGCCTACTATATTTTTAAGTAACCCAAGAAGAATGTGATAGAGGGCTAAGGCTTGATTCTATACAGTAGGTACATGGCTATAAACACAAATGCCTAAGATTTAAACTGAAACTTCCCTCAGCAATAACCAGATATTTTAAGAATCAATTGGCTAGCTAAGAATGCCTATAGATTTAATATATGATTATTTTAATAAAGTAAACAAGAGAAAAAATCATGCAGTTGGGAATATTTTGAATAAGACGGACAAAGCCTGTTTTAAGAGTTTGAACCACTAATTATTAAATACATTTAGAAACACAATTATACACTTTCACTTAGAGATATGCAAAAATAAAAAAAAAATGAATGAAAGTTCAAATTACACATTAGGTAGAGTTTGTTGTTTTCCTGTAGTCTAGGCTTCTAACAAATTCAAAACAAGCAAGCAATGCAGATGCAACATTTTGCACTAACTGTATATTACATAAATGTTTAAGGTGCTTTGAATTTCCAAGTAGTTCAAGTAGTCTTTGTTAAAATGTTTATGAAGTTTTTAATTAGAAGGAAAAAAAAGAATTTTCAACATCTCAATAAGAAATTTCCATTAGGCATCAACAACCAGTTATCAATACAACCACACAGTAACTATAATTTACCACTTTATCATTTTTAGAACATTTACACCAACACCATTTCATTTGATTCACATAATAATCCTGTTAGATTATCAGCATCAATTTCATTTGACAGATCAATAAACATTAAACAGGGCATTTAAGTCAGTTCTTCCCAAACTCTAGGGTGTGCAAGAATCACTCAAGAACATGTTAAGACTCTGCAGTCTCAGTAATCCCTCCCTCTCCCCAGAATGAGGTGGATCCCAGAAATCTCCATTTCATATAAACAACACAGGTGACACACCACACCCCCAAGCCACATCTTTTAAGACACTGATTGAAGTAACGTGACTAAGATTTTAGGTGGTTTAAAACTCCATTTTTACTTTGAATTAAAGTTCCCAAATGTTTAGATAGTAGAGCTTTGCAGATCTCCTTGAAAGATATGTAAACTTTTAAATTTTCAAATATTTTAAATTTAAAATTTTAATTTTTAAAAACTTTTATATTTAAAATTTTACATTCAGTTAAATTAAATACCTCTTATACTAAACTCCTATACGAACAAATGGTGGTAGGTATTTTAAGAGACAGAACAGTGAAAAAATTCTACCATAATTTCATTTTCTCTGTGAGATGCAGGAAAAGCTGACATTGAATTATTTGAATACTGCTGCATTTTATAGGGTCGGAAGCAAAAACTTAGGTACCACAGGTTCTAAAAACATAATGAAAAATTAAGATAAAAATATAAAAGCACTTAGAGCACAACTTTGTGAATACACTAAAAACCACTGAACTGAATAAAGGATTAATTTTATGATCTATGAATTATACCTCAATTTTTAAAAAGAAAAAAGCACACAGAAAATTTCAAACATTTTAAACTTCTAAGACATATATTAGCCTTGCTATTAAACAGCATAATTATTTTCTGTCCTATATCACAGGTGCTAAAAACCAAAATAGAAATAATAAAGAGCATAAATAAAGCCACTAGACTGATAGTGATTTTAAATAAGAATTTTAATGTCACTGTTTATTTGCTCTCAAGTTTTTCTAATAAAGTCCCACTTTATCTGCCTTTTATTATACAGCTATTTTCAAATTCTATAGTCAGATGTTAGCATCTTCTAGTTTACTACTAAAATAATCTTTGTCTTTCTTAAATTAGGTATACAGTATGTAATACACTGAACTATAATAAGAGGGTTATTAAGCACCAGGCTTTAAAGGCAGACTATCTCTACTCTGCTTCATACCACACATGTGACCTGAGGCAAGTAAGCAACTTACTTGCTCTCCCCCATCTTCCCATAGGGTTGTGGTGAGAATTAAATGCACCAATACCTGTGAAGTGCTTAGAACAGTGCCTAGCACATAATAAGCACACCATAAATGTCATCTACTTTAATTACATAATTATTTTTATAGAAAAAGGCATCTCAGCTTAGCCGATTTATTACAAATCCTGATAATAAAATTCAATTTACTTTACCAATGACTTCAAGCATTTAGGAAAGTTGGGCTTAATATCTTATTAAGCAGTCTTATTGTGTATGCTATATCTACCCTATTCACAAGTTCAATTTTCCCCAACCCTGAGTCACTATTAGTTCCTCTTCTGACTCATCACATAGAAAGGTAGACAGTCTGGAACATACTGGGCATACCAAAAGGCATTTCTTAATCTACCTGGATTTACATGGTTTATTAAGTAGAACTTGTCCTACATAATGTTCAGTAATATGCTAAATAATTATGACTTAAAATTGTGCTCACTTATGCTTTCTATATATCATATGCTCCTTCAAATTATAAGGTAGGTGTTTAACCCCATCTTGACAGAAAAACAACATATCACTTAAGTAAAAACAAAGATTCACATTTTCTGACTTCTAGCCAAAAACAGATTTTGCTGGTGGCCTGGTGTTCAAAATTTTCCCAAGCAAACTATAAATTAGAGAGTCAGAAGCAATCTCTGAGCCGACAAATTTAACCTTAATTTCTATTCAGTTCCTTTTACTATTTCCCCATTCAGATGTTTAAATTATTTAAGATAAACTCTAATAAAAAGTTACAGAAAAAAAATAAAAAGTTATAGGGAAATAAGCTAAATAATGCAAAGTAGGTTAATTCTTTTTTAAATTTTTTAATTTAAGTATGCTTCACATTCGATATAGGGGGCTTGGATTCATGGCCCCAAGATTAAGAATTGCTCTACCACTTATTCACTTTCCATGTGATCCTGAGTCATTTTAAATTCTCCAAGCCTCCATTTTCTCTTCTGGAAATGAGGATAAAAAGAGAAACTATAACTACCACATGGGATTGCTGTGAGCATTAATTAAAACAACACATAAAGCACTCTAGCCAACCACTACGAAAATAGTAAGTTACAATATATGTTAACTTTATATTTAAATCAAAACTTCAGTGCCAGTTGAACTTGACCTATTGAATTATTATATTTCCTAGGGTAACCATCTCTGTTAACCCCTCTTGCAAACCTATTAAATGGCAATAACTTCACAAGCACTCTGAAAACAGGAGTGGTACTGCCTAGCAATCCTTCTTCAACTATCCCCCTCCTCAAGTTAGGTACCCTGCTCAGGACTTAACACTGTACTTTACCACAGTTCCCTATATTACTTGAGAGGCCCTGTGGACAAGGCCTGTGTCCTATTCATTTCCGTATCCCCAGACTGCAGCCCAATAGTTCTTAACTCTGACTCACAGTAGAATCACATGCGAAGTTTATCAAAATATTAATGCCTGGGATCCATCCCAGACCCATTAAATCAAAAGGGGGTCAGGGAGGGAGACAGCAAGTATTCTCCATGGGGAGAATTTTTTTAAGATCCTCACCTGATTTTAATTTGCTACCACAATTAAGAACAACTGCACTCTGATACTTAAAATACTAAACAAACAGGTATGTATAAATGTATGTGTAAATATATGTATAAATACAAAGCTACAGAAATGTCTTAGCTCAAGGCCCTCATCCTCAATAGCTTCTCATAGACCAATCACCTCTTTCCTCTAAACACAAAATATATATTTTTTTAGATTTTTAAAGTAATCTCCACACCCAGCGTGGGGCTTGAACTCACAACCCTGAGATTAACCGAGTCAGTCAGGCGCCCCTAAACACAAAATAGTTCTAATAAACAATTTGCTATGTTAAGATGGCTTTTCAATTGTTAACTCAGTACTTAAGTTTTTTCATATAATTATGCCTTATCCTTCCTCCTGGATTACAGTTCTGCTCCTTGAGAATATACACTGCCTTACTCTTCTTGTTTTTTCCACAGCACTTACAATAGCACTTTGAACACAGACATGTAATAAACATCTGACTGATCTAATAAACATATACCAAATTATTGGCAGGAGGTACGTCACATCCAAATTATTCAATTTGGGCTACTGCCCAAAAAAATAAAGTAAAAATTTAGAAAGAAACATTTTCCAAAAGATCTTTACCTCAGTAAATGAGAACTAAAGTTTGTCTCACTAACAACTGAATATTTGGACTTTTTATTACAGTTACCACAAGTAGTATCCCACCCAGCTTCCCATCCCCATCCACCAGTTTAAGTTTTTGACTTGCTTCCTCACTAAAACTATCTTCTGGTTGATTGTGGTATCTTTAGCTGTTGTCAGATATCTTTACAACAATTTTATAATACTCCATAATTAGTAAAATAAGTTAATGAAAGTCACAGTGAATGCGTCACACAGATGTTTAATAAATACTTCTTGAAGGAACTTAATGTTTATCAACCACTAAAATGGGTTTTTGCATACAAATTACATGTTACTCTTAATATAAGCTTGGCTGAGAATATTGCCTGAAAATAAGAGTCTTTCTCAACATTATACATAATTCCACTCTTGAATATTGGCAAGATTGGTGATTTTGTTTTTATGATATCTGCAAACCTGAAAATTTTGTAAAATATTATATGACTTCTTAAACCAGGAGTGCTAAGTTATATTACACAAGAAACTCCAGAGCAACTGACATTCTCAATGTTGAAACTTCTAAGAGAAATGGCACACAATTCTAAAAAAACAACCTACAACAACCTAAAGATATAAAGATGGCCCATCTTTAAAGTTTTGTGTCATATATTTACCACTACTAAAATAATCTGAACGACTTAAGTTGTTTTTATGAAAATATGAGGAGGCGGCCCTCAAGAAGTATGCCTGTTAATCAGATACTGCGGCAAAACATTACCATATTTTGTTGCGTCCTACAGCAACAGATAGAGCCATAGTTACCACAAAAAGAAAGCAGTCCTCAATTTCCTATTCAATAAAAAAGGTTCAAATTCCACAGACAAAAAATGGTGCCCTGGGTTGTTTGTTTTTAAGGAAGATTAAATTTAGGAGTTGCCAACACCCAAACGAAAAACATTCCAGAGTATTAGACTCAATTGTAGTGGGCAGTCATCTACATTCTCAGAACTATGTTCTCCAACCCAAAGCAGGAGTATTAACAAAGGATGTATCTTAGGATCTCATAAGGTACACCACACTTATTTTCCCCAGTAAACATTACCCTTGTTAAAAACAAAAACAAAAAAGGTACTTGAGAAGTAACAATTCTAGCACAAACAGCCAGACAAAAAATGAAGTCTAACATCTGCCAAGATATTTCCCAAAATAAGACCCCTGTCAGATGAACAATGAGGAATAGATTGAAAATGACTAATTCTTTTATTTGGACCATCAGCTACTTTTAAAAATAAAGTTGAGGAATGTAGCTTTTCCAAAGCCTTGTCTTTAGTTTCCCCTTAATCTTCATATTTTTAACTTAAAAAAAAAAAAAACCCTAGAAATTTGATTACCACTCTCATGAATTCCTTTTAAAGCAATTTAATGAATAACAGATCTTTTGTGCAAGTAGCAAACCACAGAGGACAGTTTTGCTGGCTGATAAAAATCTCCCTGAAACATGCATATAAAAATATATCCTTCAAAGACAAACAGTAATTTTCCAGGTATGGAAAACATATTAACACTTAAAAGTTGGGTATGTTTGACACACACCCTAACGTACTGTGAATACTTTTACTTGAACCACAATTAAAGTTAGTATATTCTTATCAATTATTCACTGGTTATCAAAGTTGAATGAATTAGAAAGCCACGAATAAAAAAATTTTTAAAATAAAAAAATAAAACCTAAAGAGCCAATGAGAAAAAAAAGCAGCTACTTTGGGTGAAGCACGGTTGTGTAATCACTTCCCAAAACCAGTGCACTTCTCAAAATTGTTTAGGATTTTTTTTTTTTTTGAGAGTAGAGATAGGTGCGGTTACACACTAAGTAAAAATGTTTCACCACTCACTCTAATAGGAAGATGCTGCTGCCTACAGGAATGTTGAGACTGCTCAAAAATACAAAACAAAAACAAAAACCCTACTACAATTGTTCTCCAGAATATATAGAGCCAAATACTTAAATACGAGGAAAGATCGTCTTAACAAAAAGAATTGTGGATTACTACAATGTTCCTATTGTCCTAAATATCACTCAGAATAAACTGTGTGTGTGTGTGTGTGTGTGTGTGTGTTTGTGTGTGTGTGTGTGTGTGTGTTGGGGAGCGCTCTTCCCAAAAGCTGGTTTACAGATGAAATAGTAATATACTTATTTAGATATATTCATCTTAGATACAGTGAAAAATAAAACTGTGTTGGATAGTGCTAAGGCCACGTTTCTTTACAGGTGCTATTAAACACTGTCAAGAGAAAAGAGATAAACAATCTGATAACTTCAGATAGACACGTGGGAAACTAAACTTAGTATGTCGTCATCACCATTGATCAATTTTTCTAACTGATTAAGCAAAAACAAACAACCCTAGGTGGGCAAGTTTGGGAGTGTCTTTCCACCACTATAAAGAAGGATCCTGAATCTGAGACCTCAGCCAGGAAGCCTGAAAAGCACGTGTCCTACTTTGGGTTTCGGGAACTTCCCAGGGAGCATTTGTTCAGAGTAAAACTCCATCACCCTCTGCCTGCCTAACTCAGCGAAAGGATAAAAAGTACGGGCTTGAGTGGGAAAACTCTGCTGCCCGGGGACCGGGGAAGCTCCCCCCCGCGGCCCCCGCCCGCTCACCTCTGCCGCGGGGATGTTGACCACGCCGGTAGAGCGACGCTTCTCCCGCAGCTTTCTCTTCTCGATTTGCCCCTTGCCTTTCCTGGCACTAGGGCCCGAGCTCTTGCCCTTCTCCGGGGCGCCGTCCCGCTCCTCCTCATCGCTCCGGGCCGGCGGTGCCCCCGAGGTGGACACCACGGCGACAGCCGTGGGGGGCGGCTCGTCCTCGGGCCGCCGGGGGCCCGGGGTGGACCGGGGCAGCGCCGCGGAGCCTACGGCGCAGTTCACGCCCCCAGAGCCGGGGGCGGCAGGTGCGGCCGCGCCGCCCGGGAGGTTGTTGTTGAGCTCGTTGGCCGCGGCGGCGGCCGAAGTGCCCAGAGCCCCCGCCGGGGGCTTCCCGGTCGTGTCATTGCCGCCCCCGCTAGGGGCGGCCGGGCCCGCGGGGTTCTGCTTGGCGCGCATCTTCTCGCGCTTCGCCTTCCACTCCTCCAGGAAGTCTGTGGTGCTGCCGCCGCTGCCGCTGCTGGTCCGGTAGCCACCGGTCGCCATATTCCCAGCGGGGCCGGCCTGGCTCTCACCTCAGGCCGCCCAGCCCGGCTCCGGCCGCCGCCGCCTCTGCCTTCCCGAGGCCGGGAGGATGCGAGGGAACGACCCCCAGGCGCGGGGGCGGCCCGGGCTCCCCCGGCGGCCGGAGGGTCTGAGGGGAAACACAAAAGGGGGCGGGAAAGGGAAGCGTTAAGGTCCTCGCCCGGCCGGAGGGTCTGCCCCGCGGCCCGCCTCAGAGCCCCCCGCCCCCGTAGAGCGTGCTGACCAGTCCCCGCCAAGTGGCTGGCGAGTCCCCACCCTGCAAAGTTTCTCCGACGCACCTACACGGCTGGCCTGGACGATCGCCGCCCCTCGAGGGGAGGAGAAAAGGGCCTGTCCCCACCCCCGGCCCGCCTGCCCTATCCCCACCGGGGTCTGCGCGTGCGGCGGTCTGGCGACCAGGGCCAGACCCCGCCACCTGTCGGCCCGTCGCATCTCCTGCCACTCGCTCCGGCCACCGTCGGCCCAAGGTCCCCGCCACCAACACCTTCATTCCTGGGCGAGGCGCGAAGCCCCTAGGCGGCTTGCTGAGGAGGCGGGACGCGTACACACACCAGCTGTCCAGCCGCGTCGGGACGACGGGTGCGCGGGTCGAGCGCGGGCGGCCCGAGCAGCCCCTTACCTGAGAGGAGTTTCAGGGGGCGAGGCGCGGGTCCGGGAGCGGGCGCCCAGGTGAACCCACGCGGCGGCGCGGAAGGAGCTACAGCAAACTCGCCGCCGCAGCTCACCGCTCAGCCGGGCCAGGAGGGAGGGAAAGAGGGAGGGAGCGAGGGGCGGGAGGGGAGCCGAGCGGCGCCGAAGCGCGGGCGGAAAGGGCCGAGACGGCGCGCGAGGGGCGCGGCGTGCAGTGGGGGTCGTGCCCGCCGACGCCCCGCCTCCCGCGCTCAGGTGCGCGCCGCCGAGTCCGGCCCGCCGCTGCAGCCCGCCCCGCGCCCGCCTGTCCCACCGCACATTCCTGGGCTCGAGGGCCCCGCGGCGGCGAGCCCCGCGGCAGCTCTGACTCCGAGCGGGACAATCCTCCACGCCCTTCACCCCGCTCCTGTTCTCCGCCTCTCTGTCTCCCACCACTCTTCCTTTTAAGTACAAGACATATTCTTCGAGGGAAAAACTCGAATGCTGCTGGCCGAGGGGGAGAATGCAATGAAGTTGTGATGATTCAGGCCTGACTGGCCAGGATGGGAAAACTCGCGCGCGTCACTTTTCCTGGTCGCTGCCCCCTTTTCAGATGTACTAGGGTGGCCGACAGAAGAGTTGGGAAAAAAAAAAAAAAAAAGAAAAGAAACAAACCAACCCAGACCCTTCCTTCTGAGAAAAGCCTGTGGTTTCTGGGTTAAAGAGTGGGCTGAAAGAAGGAGGGGCTTAAATTATCAGGGAACTATCAAGGGTTTACTACTATTTTAG
Source organism: Ailuropoda melanoleuca (assembly GCF_002007445.2). Taxonomy (NCBI): domain Eukaryota; kingdom Metazoa; phylum Chordata; class Mammalia; order Carnivora; family Ursidae; genus Ailuropoda; species Ailuropoda melanoleuca. Next base: position 52,762,662 of record NC_048232.1, read on the forward strand.
GCTTGCAAGAGAAAACTAAAAACTCATTTTGACCGTGTATTGCATTGGCATCCCAATGCTATTTGGGATTGTTCTTTTAACCCTGTCTCTACACCTCTCCTTTACAGAGAGTGAATTTAGCAGTAAACCTCCCTACCAAGATACCAAAGCTGCGTTGATGCTGATTTGGTGTGACCTGGGGCGGTGATTGACTATTTTTCTATCCTTAAATGCAAGTCATCTAACATTTCTGGATCAGGGCTGGGTGGACTGCCACTATCATGCACCTGAAGAGACAGACCTCACTATATTACAAGTAGTGCCAGGGCACATCATTGTCACAGGCTACAATTGCCAGGTCACCACTTTGTAAAAAAAAGTAGGCGAGCCCTGAGTCACACTCTTACCTAACATAAATCTTTCTTCCTACTTAGTATTCCTGTTTTGCCCAGGTGGCACATGGTGGGTGGGCAGTCAGTGTGTGCCTGCCACAAGAATGAGATTGGGAGAAAGTGATTCACATGCTATTTATTTCTCAGAGGGAAAGTCACACAGTTCCCGTCTTTGGTCTGGCTGTTGGGGTGAACATGTGGGTAGCAGGGAGAGAGCTCTGGAAAAATCCTTAGAAAATTAAAGGCCTTCCTTGGGAATTGGTTTCAAAGGCGGAGCCTAGCTGGTACCATCCTGGGCGTGCCACCTGAAATTCTTCAATTACAGATTCACTCGAATGTTTTGTTTTGAGTTTTAAGGGGGTGTGTAGGAGGGTTGGGCATTAAACAGATTCACATTAATGCTTTGTAACTTACCAAAGGATTTTCAGTTGGAGGGGCTGCAGGATACAGCAGAAAGAGGATACAGTGTGCCAGAATACAAGTTCATTAAGTAGCTGAGAGATCTCCAATGTGTTGTTTAAGTTCTCTGAAACTCAGCTTTCTTTACTGTAAAATCAACAACAGCATATATTTTTTAAGCTATTATAAGAATCGACACTGTGTGCTTGGTTCAAGGAAGACACTCAGTAAATATAGTCCCTTTTATTAATAGGATATCAAACAGTTTTTGGTCTCTAAGAAGTGGGGGAGGGGGTGTAGCAGGGAGAGAGGGCAGGCAAAAAAAGATAAGGTATTGAATACACAATATTAATTAGAAAATTATAGACAGAAAATGAACTAGAATAATGCTTATACCACATAGATTTATCACTGCACTTTTGGACTAGTTCTCTTAGTATTAATAGGCTCTGACTCAGGAATTGGCTACTACTGACTCCTGTGGCTTTGGGCAAGTTGCTTAACTTTTGTGCCTCTGTTTACTTACATATAAAATGGGGATAATGATACTTCCTACATTGTGAGAGTGTTGTGAAGGTGCCTGAGATCCTTGGATAAAAGGTAGTATATGAGAACCAGAGTAGTTATTATTAGTCTATAAATGCCTTAGGAACCGTGGATGAAAGAAATTATTGAGGTACAAAGCATTATGTATTATTATTGTTATCATTTATTATACCTTTTGTCTTTACCTTGCCATTCTCATTTCCAAAGATGTGTTTCACAGGCAGACTGCTTCCAGCACTGCACCAAGGTATTTAGCTGAGTCAGTCCTAAATTGCAAAATGTTTGCATATCATCAATCTTTATGTTTAGCGTTCTGATGAAATAATCCTCAAAGACTCAGAGCGTGGTTTCTCAACCATGGCATTATTGACACTGGGGACTTGGTAATTCTTGGGGGTTTGTCCTGTCCATTGCAGGATGTTTAGCAGCATCCTTGGCTTGTAGCCACTAGATTCCAGTAGTTGCCCCCAACCCCCAGTTGTGACTTTGCCAAAAGTTCCCTGGAGGGAAAAATCTTCCCCAGTTGAGAACTGAGCTAGCCCTAAAATAACTAATTTTGGTGATACACTTGCCCTTTATAATAAACGGAAATATGATGTTGTTAACAAATAAAAAGATTCATTGTAATACGTCAGGATGAAACTTACTCTAAATGTTAAGTCTTACTTCATGTTTTCCAGGCAGTGGATTAGCTATGATGTGAAATAGCCGATTTGTTTATGTTGAAATAATTAGTAGGATATTGAGGAATAGCCATTGCGCCTTCAATGCAAAAATTTCTGGAACATATGCAATTCACCCTCTTAAAATCAAAATAATACATGTACAGTCTTAGAAGGTAAATACTTTAGTACTGCAAAGATTATTACAAAAGACAATAATCCCCTACCTGGCCTTCCCACTTCCATAACCCTACCCAAAATTTTGAATTCTTATATCTGTTTCTGCTCATACAATTCATCATATTAATTTTACTACCCTTAGTAGCTTCTTAATTTCTTCATTTTTAGACATACTTATTGGCTTCCTAATAAAGAAAAAAAAATTAGCTCTCTTATACTAACTACACACACACTTTTCTTACTCATAAACTCCCGCTATATTTATATTACAATTTTTTTAAACATTTAATGTTTGTTGTGTTATGACTATGCAAATATTGTTCATAGCTGAGCCATGCAGTGTACTATGATTGCATTTTTACAACTTTTGTCTTGTTACACAATTATTTCTTTTTCCTCCACAGTTAAAACTTGCCATTTTTAAAATCATTTCATCATATTCCATATACCAGTCACAAATTGAAACCCAAACTTTCCTCCTCTCAGTGCAATTAATCATGTCAGGTAATCTATCAGTTCTATTTCTCTTTTTCTTGGAGATATCTCTCTTGGAGCCCTCCATCCCCTGCTGTGATCTAGGTTGATTTTAAGGCTCATAGCTCTGTGGTCTTCCTAGGATTATGTTTCCCTAACATCATGGAAATCATTTCCTAAGCAAACCTCTTGCTTCCTGAATTCCATATTGTCCTCTTTCTTTTTTCCCCCATCATTTCAGTGGAGTACATCTTCAGTTTATTCTGAAGGTAAGATCATACATTCTTGAAGACCTTGTATATTGGAAAACATTTTTAATTTATCTTCACACTCAACAGTTTGGTGGGGCGTGGAACTCTAGGTTAGAAGTCATTTTCCTTCATAATGTTAAAGATGTCACTGGGCGTCTGGGTGGCTCAATTGGTTGCGCATTCCGCTCTTGATTTCGGCTCAGGTCATGATCTCAGGGTCATGAGATGAAGTCCTGTACGGGGCTCCATGCTCAGCAGGGAGTCTGCACGAGATTCCCTCCCTCTCCCTCTGCCCACCCTCCCCACACACTCTGTCTTTCTCTCTCTCTTAAAAAAAAAAAAAAATCGCTATATTGTCTTCTAGTTTCCAGAGTTGATGCTAAGAAAATCAAAGGCATTCTGATTCCTTCGTATTTTGTCTTTGGAAGTTTCTGGAACTTTTTACCCAAATCCTCTGGAACATCTCGGATTTGTCCTGATGTAACCTTTTTTCATTATTATATTAGGCACCCAGTGGGCCCTCTCAGTCTGTCATCTGCCCTTTAGCTGGGAAATTTCCTGATCCTATTACCTTTGGTAATTCTTCTCTTCAATTTTCTCTGTTCTCTCTAGAACTTCTATTAAATGTTTGCTTTCTAAACATTCTCTAATAAATGTTCAATCTTTTCTCTCTAGTTTCCATCTCTTTGGCATATTATTCTATTTTCAGTGAAATTTCTTCCATCTTGTATGCCACCTTTTCTATCACATTTTCTGTTTCTTACACCATTTTCTTGGTAAGATTTGTTTCTTATTCTCTGAGTGTTCTTTTTCCATATCATCCTATTCTTGTGCCATAAATTCACCGTCTTTTCTCTCCCTAAGGAAATTTCTTTAACTTTTCTTCTATTGGTCCTGCACTCTGTCTCTTACCTATATGTTCCTTTTTCCTCTTTTTTTTAGTCTTCATCTTTCATGTTAGAGGATTTTCTCCTCCGTCTGCCATTCATTCATATTTAAAATAGAAGTACCGAAAAGCTGACTGGATGCTCTTTTGTGAAAAGGCAGAGCCTGTGGACTGATGGTCCTCCTTTAGGAGGCTGATGTTTGGACCCAGGCATTTTGTGGAGGCATGTGTCAAATGTCAGCATCTATGGGACTTTTCTCTTGGCCAGAACACTTTCCCTGAGAGAAACTGCATTTCTGACTGTGTTGCCAGTTGTCAACCATTTCAGGGCCAAGAAGGGAAAGAGGACTTGAGAAGTCTTATTACTCAATATGCAGGTTTTACCCCATACCTATGCTCGATATTCCTGGTATACACACGTTCAGTATATTTGTGATTGAACAACTGCTGAGTGTGAAATTCCAGGTCTCCACCAGGATCAGGAGAGACAGCCTCCTTGCTCCTGGGCTTAGAGAAGGGACTTGCGAATCTAACTGCTCCTTACACAGATTTTCAACTAATTCTTCTGTTTTCACCACTTTCTTCTGTTTTTGGAAGTACATGCTTCTGCCTCCAATTTCTGAGCTTTCCTCTGGACAAAAAGGATTACTTCTTGTCAGCTTTGTCTCTTGCAGGTGGTGGGAAGTCACCTTTCACTACTCTGCTAATGTCTGTGCCCCACCTTCCATCTTCCAACATTTTGTTCTCGTCTCCCATCCTCTTTGTTGTGACTGGTTTATTACTTTATTTTTTTGTTAGTAAAATTACTTGAGGGAATAGAGGTAAACATGTGTGTTCCGCCTGTTATGTTTAAAAGGAAGTCTAATCTATCCATTTTGCAGATTTCCAGATACTTTGAAATCTAATCTGTGATGAGGCCAGGTATGTAGAGACCTCTATACCTCCTTATTGAATTACATCGCAAGCCCCTATTGATTGACACTATTAGAAAGAACTAGATGAGATGTATTGTATTGTCTGTAGGCTGTCTATAAAGATGTGGCACATTATATTACATAACGTTCCTATTATAATAAAAACTAGGAAAAATGCCTGACATTAATATTAAAAATAGTTACATGGTATTGTAATAGCATCGTATGGCGATAGACTACACTTGTAGTGAGCACGGCATAACATATAGTTTTTGAATCACTACATTGTACACCTGAAACGAACATAACATTATATGCCAACTATACATCAATAAATAAGAATAAAAATAAAATAAAATGATGGTATCAGACAGAGCATCTTACACTGCAGTCATGACCCCTTATGGGCCATAACTGAGTTAGTGGGCTGTTAGGATTTTTTAAAAAAGAAAGAAAAACAAAAACACATTAGAGAAAAGCTCTCATGTAAAGGTGAGTGTTGTTTGGTGACCTGTTGGTCTCAATTGAGAGTCCCACTGTCAGCATGTGAAGTTCATTTCATATGGTAGGCAGAGTCAAAAAAGCATGAAAAACAATATTATAAATAGATAATCCCATTCTGCTGAAGAAGAAAAAAAAGAATAGTTGCATATTCCTTTTGTTACTGGTTTTGTGGGTTTTTTTAACCATAGTAGAACTACGTGTTATATAGCTAGTAAGTTTTCCCTTTTTCAGTTGACTATTGGTAATCCTAGGCCACATTTTTGGTTTATCTAGGAAAGACCTAGGTTTTATGGTACCTGAGGCTTATATAACTTAAGAACCTTCTTTAAGAAAAAGAATGTGTAAGAAAATAAATATTTAGAATAAGACAGCTTTAAAAATTATAAGTTTTAACAAATTGGAAAGTGCCATAAACATTGCAAAATCCAGAAAGACAACCTAAATTATTCATTATTTTACTCTGACATAGTTCTATAATATTATTTTATCTGCATTTTTATTATTGATTTTATTATTACTTACTGATGCATAAAATAGGTGAGTTTACACACTAATGTATCCTTTCTTTGCAGTACAAGTATATAGATTAATGAACCACACACACAGGAACTCTGATAAATTCTACTTCATACTATTCCCATCAAAAAGAAAATAATATACTGGGCATTTATAATTTTATAGCTTGTATTATGAAATATACCCCAGATAGGAAAGAGCTTCTGTTTCAACTAGACTTGCCACCCCCTATAAGGGGCAACCTCTTGTTGTGGTCACTAGCTAACTTCTCAGCTACTCTGAATCCCTGAGGATCTTAGTTCCTTGCTGACTGTCTTCTTCTCCTATTTATGTCACTTCTTAGTGATAACATGCGAAGATAATCTATCCAATCTCCTGGCATCTCAGATACTTGACTTTACATCCAATAATCTTTTCCTCTTTACCCCTCTTTAGTCAGGCATCTCCACAGTCAATCTCTTGACGTTGTCATCACCAGCCAGTGCACCTCCAGATTCCCAGTTTAAACACTCTGTTTCCCAACCACTACCTCCTACTCCTCTAGCACGCTTACTCCGGTACCCCTCCCCCAACCATTTTTTTCTATTATCCTACCGATTTTTCATTATCTATTTTTTCATGTCCTAACTTCCCTACTCAGTTTAGATTCTAAAGTTGATTGTTATTACCGTCCTCTGTGCCTGCACCTGCTCAGATAAATAAGGTTAATTAAACACAGTACGGCATGCTTCTTAAAATTACTTTAAATATATGACCATAGTCTCAACTGGACAATCCATACTGTCTAGCAATCCTGCAATCCTCATAAGCTTGCTCTCTTGTGCTCCAGAATGACTAGTTCACATCTGTCCCTTAAACCTCCAATACTCCTTGTCCCACCCTTGCTCTCAGTTGATGAACTTGCTTTCCTATTTCACTGACTAAATAGGACTGATCAGAGTGGAGCTCCTCGTATTCCTAAGACAGCTCTACCCACTTTCCTACCTCTGTATGGACTCTCTGCCTTCTTACTTTAAGATGAAGTTCTCTACTCCCTTCAAAAGCAGTTATGCCATCTGTGTCTTTCCCTTTTCAGGGGTTTGCTCCTGCCACTATACTCTCCTCTTGTGCATAATCAATTCCTCCTTCTCTATTAAATCATTCCCTTCAACATACAAATGAACTCTAGTAATCCCTTCTGTATTAATTTTCTATTTACTGCCTTAACAAAATTTCACAGACCTAACATCTTAAATAACACACTTTATCATTGTATGGTTCTGTAGTAAATGTCCCACCTGGGTCTCACTTGTCAAAAATGAGGGCACAGGCAGGGATGCATTCCTTTCGGGAGGGTTTCTGGAAGAATCTGTTTCCTTGACCGTTCCAACCTTTAGAACCTCCTACATTCCTTGGCTCCAGGTTCTCTTCCCCATTTTCAAAAATAAGCAATGTTGTATCTTTCTGTATCTTTCATTATCACAAATTCCTATGATTCTCTCTTTTGCCCCCCTTTTCCACTTGTAAGGATCAAATGATTTCATTGGGCGTACCTGCATATTCCAGGGTAATCTATTTTAGATTTTATTTATTTATTCGACAGAGATAGAGACAGCCAGCGAGAGAGGGAACACAAGCAGGGGGAGTGGGAGAGGAAGAAGCAGGCTCATAGCGGAGGAGCCTGATGTGGGGCTCGAACCCATAATGCCGGGATCACGCCCTGAGCCGAAGGCAGACGCTTAACCGCTGTGCCACCCAGGCGCCCCCAGGGTAATCTATTTTAAAATCAGCTGATTAGCAGCCTTAATTCCATCTTCAACCTTAATTCTCCTTTGCTGTAACTTAATATAGTCAGATTCTAGGGATTAGGGCCTGGAAACGCTTTGGGGGCCGTTATTCTGACTACCACACCCCCTTAAAGCAAAAAAAAACCTTCCCTTGACTAAGGGATCTATTCTGGTCAATGTCCCATTTCTTCTTTGGTGTTCAGTCAAAATTCTTGAAGAATCATCTTTTATTCACTGTGGCAGTTTGATGGGACGGGGTCATTAACCTGTGAAGTCCGCACTAACTCCAGGCAGCTAGTATTATCATTGGGTTGGAGGACATCCGGTTAGTGTTCAGAAAGTGGGAGAACTGGTTAGTGTGAAAAAACCGCCCCCTGCCCCCAACATTTGGTGTCAGAATTGTTGAGAGTAAAGGAACACGCTGCTTGCCCTTTTACCTGGCTACGTTGAAGACGTGATTTCTGACAATCCCATGATGGTACTCTCAGGTAGCTACCCTGGAGAAACTCTGACGTGAACACAGGGACACATGGACATAAAGGTTCTTCACTGCGGCACTTACCGTAGTAGTGGAAAAGTGGAGATGTACCTATAGTTAGCAGGAGAGTGAATATATAAATTTAAAGTTCGTTAGTACAATGGAACATTTATAGCATTTCAGAAAAATCATTACAACCCAGTTTCAAGTGGATATGTAAAGTATACTATTCATATAAATTTCTAAATGTACAATTAAAAAAACATGTATGTATTTGACAAATACATACTTTTATAATATAAACACAAACACACCAAATTCAGTTTATTAGTGATTTCTGAGGACAGATGGAAGGAAAGATAGAGGAACTGTCATTTGCTTTATTTATGTTTTATATTTTAAAAATAAAAGAGATCTGGGGCACCTGGGTGGCACAGTTAGGTAAGCATCAAACTCTTGGTTTCCACTCAGGTCATGGTCTCAGGCTCCATGCTCAGCACAGAGTGTGCTTAAAAGTCTCTTTCCCTCTCCCTTTCCCCTTCCCTTCCCCTGCTTTTTCTCTCTCTTTAAAATAAATAAATCTTAAAAAAAAATAAAAATAAGAGAGATCTAAGATAAATGTTGCAAATCATTAACATTTGTTACATCTCAGTGCGGGTGGGGAGGACCTAGGCTCTTTGTTATATTATTTTCTATACTTTTATATGTTTAAAATATGCTAGAATTTGGGGCGCCTGGGTGGTACAGCGGTTAAGCGTCTGCCTTCGGCTCAGGGCGTGATTCTGGCGTTATGGGATCGAGCCCCACATCAGGTTCCTCCGCTATGAGCCTGCTTCTTCCTCTCCCACTCCGCCTGCTTGTGTTCCCTCTCTTGTTGGCTGTCTCTATCTCTGTCTCTGTCACATAAATAAATAAAATCTTTAAAAAAAAAATAAAATAAATAAAATAAAATATGCTAGAATTTAAAGTAACTTTTAAAGGAAATAATCTGGACTTGGATAAATCATTTCATAAGAAAAGGTTTGATTTTAAAAGGCCAAAACGTTAACAAAATTGGGCTTGCCCATCACATCTTGGGGCAACCTTAAAACATCCCCGTTTTTTTCTGCCAAACAAAAGAAGAACCAAAATTGTAGAAAATTTAATGAAGCCATGTACCCTGGAAGTATTTGAAATGGTTTATTGCTTGGGGCAAAGGAAGAACTGAAGGCATACCAATTTCAAAAGGCACGAGCCCCTCCATAAACACTGATCTTTCTTCTAATATCTGGAAACAAGTTGCTAAACTGGCTGCTAAACCACTTCCGTTCAACATGCAGACCGCTGCAAGAGACTGCTGCTGCCTCTCGTTTCAACCAGCCCTATATTGTCATTCTTTATTTGCACACGGTGCCCTCAAGAAGTATTCCAATCTTTCTGCTCCCCTTTTGGAAACTTGGCGAGCCATTGTCATGTTCCAAATGGTGAAAAAAATGTCTTTGTCAAGGAAAACTTTGTGCGGACAGAACGTTTGGTTCTCGGGACGCAGTAACATACCTGGCTGGGTGAAATCATGGAAGGAGCCGAGATGCCCTTCAACAGATGACTGGATTAAGAAGCTGTGGTCCATATATACAAGAATATTACTCAGCTATCAGAAAGAACGAATTCTCAACATTTGCTGCAACATGGACGGCACTGGAGGAGATAATGCTAAGTGAAATAAGTCAAGCAGAGAAAGACAATTATCATATGATTTCTCTCATCTATGGAACATAAGAACTAGGAGGATCGGTAGGGGAAGAAAGGGATAAAGAAAAGGGGGGTAATCAGAAGGGGGAATGAAACATGAGAGACTATGGACTATGAGAAACAAACTGAAGACTTCAGAGGGGAGGGGGTGGGGGAATGGGATAGACTGGTGATGGGTAGTAAGGAGGGCACGTATTGCATGGTGCACTGGGTGTTATACGCAACTAATGAAGCATCAAACTTTACATCGGAATCTGGGGATGTACTGTATGGTGATTAACACAATATAATAAAATAAAATTAAAAAAAAAAAATACCTGGCTGGGTGGCTTTGTTGAAAGCGCTCCGCGCGCCGTCATGACTCATGGCCCTCGGCATCAACAGGAATTGATTTGTGCCAGCAATTCTCATAGGAGTCTTGTTTACTGCTGTGAAAGTCATCAACTCTATCACAGCCTGGTCCTGACCTCAGCCTTTTCAAGAAATTTTGACTAGAAAACAGATCAGAGTAGGGAGCTCTTCTCTATTACACTTAGTCCACTAACTTTACAAAGAATACTCATGATTAAGTCGTATGTGTGCTCTAAAGAGAAGGACAGAGACAGAGAGACACAGAGAGGAAGACAGAGAGAGAGCAAGAGACAAGATTTCTCAGAACAATGTAATTAAGAGGAGTTCCTTCCTGGTTTTGTTACATCATAGATATTTCTGACCAGGAGACTAAAGCAAATCTTTTGATTTAAGGTTCTACAGAGGGTATTATGGATACTACTAAAAGGAACCACCAACTCATAGCTCAGCACCATTTCAGGAAGTGAAGACAGAATGCAGGCAATGCTGTAAGCTTTCCAGCGAGGAGAAGGACTTTCTGTGGTCTGAGGCCCACTGAGAAAGTCTTACTAATTTCCCCATAAACAGAAATTTTCAATATCCCAAAACACCATAGAATTCTTCTGCAAGTTGCTTCTGCTCTGATGACTTTAAAATTAAAATATGAATCAATCATCCTATTTGGCCCCCAGAAAGCTTCAACAGTATACCTAACCAAAGACGGTTCCATTAATTCACAATGATGATGATGATGCAGGAATTTAAACTCAGACTTGGGGTATGTTCTTTGAACTATATGAGCCAATGTTTTCAGTGTTTATTGCCATAAAAAAAAAAGAGTGAAATCAAGTGGATGACATAAATGACATAACCCAACATGTGGAACCCAACTTCTTATTCAAATCAAAAGCATCCTTTCATTGGAATTTGCTACTGAGTAAAGTTAAGGTAGCCTTTGATTTTTTTGGCGTTCAAATTAATGAAGACAATATTTTGCATAATAACATTTATAGCAGAAGTCATTGCTTACTACACACTAGGGACTGCTGTCACTTTGTATATGATGTCTAACAATTCTAAACAGTCCTATCAGGGGAGCACTAATATTCCCTTTGACAGATCAGCAAACTGAGGCATAAAGACAATAAGTAATCTGTCCAGTGCCACACAGCTAGTACATGATAAAGCCAAATATTTCAGCAGATAGCTGTCCGATTCCTGAGCCCATCCTCTTATATGTCAAAGCCATTCATTTTCAATGCTATAAAGTAAACTAAATGCAAACAGACTAGTTTCTGTGCATTTTTCCGTGAAAGATTTGTTTCGATTTCATCAAAATCTTAGGGTTTCATAATCAGTGATTCTTAGGGCTAAGGACAACTGGCCTGGACAAAGCACAGCAGTTGGAATACCTGAGTCACCCCTTCCCTCCCTTTCTCTGCATCATTGTGTCCGGAGTACAGCAGGTCCTCTGTGTATAAATATTTCTCAGACGGCGGGCGGGCAGGATGGCTGTCCTAAGTTTGCCCTGGAAGTAAGCGTACGGTCTGCCATGGCTTACTGGGGAGGCAGGGACAGTTCTTGTTGGAGAAGTATCCTTGGTGTAGGTATGACCACCAGCCTTTGATCCTCAGCTTTGCCGATTCAGAACTCTGATTTTATCAGCAATTAAAGAGCATATTAATTTTCAACAATGCATTCACATTAATGTAGCCCACTTACCTGATGTCCAAGGGCCAAATAACTCATTGATTTATAATGAAAAATATCAAGATTAGAAACACAGGAATGTTAAAGTCGTCACTAACAGCATGTGTTCTCCAAGAAGGCAGACCTACATGGGAGTGAAAACATCACTGGACGTTTACTTGGCTAATATGAAAAATGAACAATAGGGGTTAATTGGAGGAATCCAGTGTCTATTGGCCTCTGGTAAGAGAGCCAGAGCATTCATCCCCACAAATAAGGAGAGTCTTGCCAAACTGAACAGAACAGAACGGCTCTCCCCAGGACCTCTGCGTTCCATCTCTTGTTTGCTAAGGAAGCTGCTAACTTGGCTACTGATGGACACATTCTTTTCTTTGTATATGCTAATGGTTTTCATCTGGTTATGGTCCTGTTTTATTGGTCAGACCTCTTTCAGGTGAATTTGAATATTCACACGAAATCCATTTAGCGAACTTTTCAAAAATTATTTTTAACATTTTGAAAGGATTTTATGTATTTATTAGATGGAGAGTGTGCACAAGCAGGGAGGGGCAGCAGGGGGGGGAGAAAGAATCTGAAGCGGACTCCGCACTGAGCTCAGAACCTGACATGGGGCTCGATCACCATCAGGAGATCGTGACCTGAACCCGAAACCAAGAGTCGGTGGCTTAACAAACTGAGCCACCTGGGTGCCCCATTAATTGAACTTTTTAAAAGTTGAATTCTCCCTGGGCGATGTTACAGGCGGGCATTCTACTATAACTTGGGTGTACTGATGACTAACATTTTCTAAGGCCCCTCAAGAAAAGTCTGTTGTCCCTTGATCTTCGAATAGAAATTGCTCCTCCTTTTTAAAGCTAATCTATAAGTTACATGAAGAAGAGGATTGGGGGTCATTCATGAACATTTTGGGGGTGTCCCTCCTGTGCATCGGGCTTGTTCCATGCAAGTTGCTGTTGAGACAAAATGGAGAACAAGGATGAATGACAGCTCCTGCCTTCAAGGTGCCTGCAGGTGGGTAAACACATATGTAAACAAGAGCAGATATCATAAAAGAATATCTGTCTAAAGAGACTTGGAAACAGGGCCACCGGGGGGACTCAGTCCTGAGAGCACGTGACTCGATCTCAGCGTTGGGCATGGAGCCTGCTTAAAAACAGACAGACACACTTGCAAACAAACTGATGTTGTTTAGTTCTAAATAGAAATAAGAATAAATTGTTGTAGCAACACAAAGAGGAAAGGGGTGGCTTCACCAGGAAAGAATAGATATTTTCAGTAGACAAGGGAGGAAAGTGCATTCCAACAGCTGGAACCACGGAAGCTCAAACACGAATTGTAAAGTGTGCGCAGGAAATGGGGAAGGCGGGCCCTTGGAAGGCTGGGAGGGGAGAGCCGGAGGAACTGGCTGAGCCAGGGGCACAGGGGTGCGGGGGCTTGAGCTCTTTAGGGCCAAGGGGACGGGAGACATTTCCTCCCTCTTCCACCTCTTTCCCTCATCTCTGGAACACTCCACTCTCTATGTTTGCCTCTTGGGCCTCTAGGTATTAATTCTCTGTTTCTTTCAGAAGCTTCTGTTTTCTCAGGTTCGTTTTTTAAATCTATAATTTTTAAAAATTGGGGACCCTGGCTAGCTGAGTCAGTGCAGCATGTGACTCTGGATCTCAGGGTCTTGGGTTTGAGTCCCAAGTTGGGTGTAGAGATTACTATAAATAAATAAGTAAATAAATAAATAAATAATAAATAAATAAGTTTTAAAAATTGGTTTTTGATTACATAATACCTGTTTGTGGCATGATGGTCAAGAGCTATAAAGGTGAAGTGTGAAAAATCGAGTTTCCCTCCCACCTGTAATGGCCAGCAGCAACAGCAGGGCTCTCCTTCTCCCAGGGACGACCACTGGCACTGGCTTCCTGTATATTCTTCCATAAAGTCTCTGGATAGACGCGCATGCGTGTGTGTGTGTGTTTATGTATAAATGCAAGGCTATGTGTGTATACATTTTTTTTTAAAGATTTTATTTATTTATTTGACAGAGATAGAGACAGCCAACGATTGAGGGAACACAAGCAAGGGGAGTGGGAGAGGAAGAAGCAGGCTCATAGCGGAGGAGCCTGATGTGGGGCTCGATCCTATAACGCTGGGATCACGCCCTGAGCCGAAGGCAGACGCTTAACCGCTGTGCCACCCAGGCGCCCCGTGTATACATTTTTTTACACCAAGAATAGAATACTACTGCATTTTGCTTTCTTCACTTTAAAATGGATTTTAGAGATTTTTCCATATTTATCCATTCTTTGATGCATTCAATTGACAAGTATTTATGCAGTGCCTACCAGGCACTCTTAGACAGTAAAGATATAACAGTGGGCAAAATCTCTGCCTTTGTGGGACTTATCTTCTAGTAGAGGGGGTACAGGAAAGACAGACACACACCAAATAAGCAGTGAAATATGTATAGGATGCCAGATGGTGATGAGAGCTATGGAGAAAACTAAAGCAGAGTGCTGGGAGGGTAGAAGTTGGAGAGTGGCTGCAGCCATCTAATGGAGAGAGAAAGAAAGAGAGAACGAGAGAGAGAAAGAGAGGCCTAGTTCTGTTGGTCCAGTGGCATTCTGTCAGATGAATATACCATAATTTGTTTAATCAGTCCCCTCCTGACATTTACCTAATTTCTCATATTTTTCTGTTACAGGAATGCAAATCTTGCATGTAGGTCATTTGACACATCTAAGAGTATATTTGCAAGTGCAATTCCTAGAAGTGGAATTGCCATTTTAAGGGTCTGTGCAGTTTCAATTTTAACAGATATTGCTAAATTACTTTCTGAAGAGTACCAATTTACAGTTCTTTCAGCAATGAATGTGAGGACCCCAACTGCATCAACACTGTGTTGTCAAGATTTGTGATGTTTGCTTACCTAATGAGTAAACCATGAAATCTTGTCATAAGTCTAATTTGCATTTTACTTTTTGTGATTGAAGTGAAATGTCTAAAGGCCATTTTTCTTTCTTGTAAACTGTTCATGTCCTTTGCCAAATTTTCTATTGTGCGGGTGAGGAGTAGGGGGCAGTGGTTGCTTAGTTTTGTTTTATTTCTGATTCATCGAAACTCTTTTTAGTGAAGAGTTTACAGCTTTTTTGGGGATGTGGGTACAAAAGTTTTATCTAACTTGTCAATTCTCTTTTGATTGTGTTTATAAGTGTTTTTTATAATGCAGAAAATGTTTACTATTATTTAGCCCAATTAAACCATCTTTTAATGGTTTCAGAAATTATTTTTTTAATTGCTGTTTTTCTTCTAGCACTTTAACCTTTAACAGTTTTTTTTTTAAGATTTTACTTATTTATTTGAGAGAGAGAGAGACAAGGGGCTAGATCCCAAGACCCCGAGATTATGACCTGAGCTGAAGGCAGACACTTCTGAGCCACCCAAGAGCCCAAACAGTTTGTTTTTTAACATTTAAATATTTGATTCATTTAGAATTCATTCTCTGTAAGGTGTGAGGCATGGCTCCAATCATTTTTTCCCCAACTGGTTACCCAATTGTCCCAATGCCATTTGTAGAATAATTCCTCTTTTCTCCATGACTTTTTTTTTTAAGATTCTATTTTTTTAAGTAATCTCTATACCCAACTTGAGGCTCGAACTTACAACCCAGAGATCAAGAGTTGCATGCTCTACCGACTGAGCCAGCCAGGCGCCCCTCCATGACTTTTAATTCCCATTTTTTAACATGATAAATTCCAATAAGAATTTGGGTCCAATTTGGGTTTTCTAGACAAATCCATTGATTTAACTGTTTATTTAATCAACAATTGTATATTATATGCGCCAAGTACTGTTCTACAAGCATTAGTAACATTTTAAAATGTTATAGCTTATAAACTATAGTGTACTATCTGATAGAAAAATACATCTTATTTTTCTTATTCTTTTTAGACTTTCCCAGGCTCTTTTTATTTGCTTATTTTCCATTTGAACTTTAGAATCAGTTTGTCTAGTTCCAAAATAAATCATCTCAGTGTTTTCATTGGGATTACACTGAATTTACAGATTAATTTAGGGAGAATTGACATCTTTGTTATGCTAAAATTTTCAGAACAAGAGCATAGTACGTCCTGTAGTACATCTTTTATTGTGCGTATCCCTCAGTAGTCTTTTAGTTTTCTTCATATAAATTGTTCACACTCTCTGTATATCTTACCTTTTTCTAGTTTTTTCCTTCAAACTGGCCCCATGAATGCTCTTATGGATTTTGAATTCTCTTATTGATTCTTTTTTTTTTTTAAAGATTTTATTTATTTATTTGACAGACATCGAGACAGCCAGCGAGAGAAGGAACAGAAGCAGGGGGAGTGGGAGAGGAAGAAGCAGGCTCATAGCAGAAGAACCTGATGTGGGGCTCGATCCCATAATGCCGGGATCACGCCCTGAGCTGAAGGCAGACGCCTAACCGCTGTGTCACCCAGGCACCCCTCTCTTATTGTTTCTAACAGTTTTTCATTAGATTCTCTCGCACTTTCTGGTAAAAAAAAAAAAAAATCATTCCATCAGCAAATAATGATGATTTTGCTTCACGTTTTCCAATTTTTATTTTTATTCATTTCTGTTATCTAATTATGTTGGCTGAATAGTAGCGGTGATAAAGAAGACCCTTAACTCATTCCTGATAATGGATGGGAATGTTACTCCAATATAAGCTTCTTTGTCATAGCTAGAAGCAGAAGGCTTCATTCGGGAGTTTTTAATCATCAGAATCTGGGGTGCTTACCACACATCAAATTTTTGGAAAATGAAGAGGCTCATGTGCAGCGTCTTTCTAGTGATGGGGATTTATCATACGGATATTCAGGAAAATGAAGGATATAAGAAACCATGGCAGCGTGGCTGTTAATCACTCATTGTTTCATTCTTTTTTTGCTAATGTAACACTATGCTAACATTTTTATACATATGAGGTTGTTTGAAATTAATCTCTTCAAGGGTCACAGGTGGTAAGCAGAGGCAAAATGCCCCAAAAAGAAACTTAAATGATAGTAGTTTCCATGTCTTCCATGCCTTGCTCTGAAATTGCTCATTCTTTTTTTTTTTTTTTTAGATTTATTTATTTATTTGAGAGAGAGAGCATGCACACGAGCGCCTGCCCGTCTGCACGGGTACACAAAGGAAGGAGCAGAGGGAGAGGGAGAGAGAGAATCTTAGCAGACTCCATCTTGAATGAGGAGCTCAATGTGGGGCTTGATCTCATGACCTTGAGATCATGACCTGAGCCAAAATCAAGAATCAGATGCTTAACCAACTGAGCCACCCAGGCTCCCCTCTGCAAAATAATTTCTAATGATAAGTCATATGGATGAACTGATCACCAGTCCAGATCCCTTTTCTAAAATATGGAGCTGGCCATCAAAAAGTCACTCCAAGTTCCATGGTCACCTGGGTTCCGTGGCCTCACAAACATGGGTTCGGGGAGACCAAAGACACAAAGGGTCCCAAGATCAGGGTTCCATCATTTTCTTGGGACCCCACACAACACCAGTGGACTTTACATTAGGGGCTGAGGAGGGCAAGAAAGCCAAGCCTGTTCTTTGGCCTGACTCCTTCTTTAAAGCTGGAGTGACAGATACTTCATAACTTTGCGATCTCATATTATTTGTAAGGGTGGCTCTTTTTCAGTTTCACATCGCTTGCTTATTCATTTGGCAAATATTTGCTAAGTGCCTGCTTGTGTGCCAGGATTAATGCTAAAGGATATGAAAATGGATAAAATATGGTGGTTAACCTTGAGGGGCTCATAATCCAGAAGGACAAACGACTATAAAATATGATGATGGCTAAAGTAGGGGCCTGTGAGTCAAGTACTACAGAGGAAAAAGCACTTAGGTCTTCAGGAATGGGCACTGAGGGAATCTGAGAGAGTTCACTGAGGAGGTGACATTTCAGCTGATTCATGAAGAATAAGTAGGTGTTTTCAGGGCAGAGAGGGAGCAAAGGAAGCCACTACAGAAGGAGAGAATAAAATGGGTACATCATAGTTTGTTTGTATGCACCTGAACCCCCCTGAAAAAGAGTCAAGATTCCAAAGTATGTTTAGGTTATGCTAAGATTAGACTCTACCCTGAAGCACACTAGAGAAAAATGAAGGATTTTAATCCAATAATGTAATCATCAGATTTATATTTTAAAATGTCCTTCTGCTTTTATTGTGAAGAATGACTTAGTGGTTAAGTAAGTCATCCACGTTAGAACAGATAAGAGTTTCCAAAATGGGAGCTAGGGCAGGAATTTAAGAGATTTGGGAGGTAGAAATTCCAGGGAGTGGTTACTGATAGAGTGTGGGAGTTGAAAGAAGGGAGCCTACAAATACCTCCAGGCTTCTGACTGGATGGATTATAATAATATATATTTCATTAATTCTAAAAAGCACACTTTTCTTTTCATATATAACATCCCTGAAATTGAAACCCATCTTATATTCCATGGTATGTCTACTTAATGTTCTCAGTACTTCTGTTCTTACTCCATGATACAATAAATAATGGTGCATCAGTCACATGATGAAATCTTAGACTTAGCAGAATATGGAAAATAAGATCAGGAATACAGCAGAAAGACAAGATTTGGGCAGGAGGGCTAGGAGGGAAAAGGTCATCACTTATGAGAGATGAAGGAGATGGTATTTGCAGTACTTTATTATTTAAAACAAAACCCACAGTCCTGTTCTGCTGCACATGGGACGCTTGATTATTCTAGGCAGGTGAAATGTTCAACACTGGAAACTGGACATTGAGGGATGGAGGTCTGGTGATGGTGTGTGGGTTTGGAGCTCACCTAGAAAGCTAGGTCTATGGAAGGATGGGGCAAAAAAAATTATATCTTTTTAACTGACTTAACTGTTGCTGAATTTGGCATCCTGCATTATTAGTTATCAATTATCAACAAAAGTTCATAAACAAATACATATTTCTGTATTTTCAATCATGTATCATTTCAGTAGTCAAAATACCTGAATTTGTCCCCTGCTCTAAAAAATAAATGGGCACAATCCTATCAGCGGAGATAGCAAGTCACTGCTCTAATATCCTGGCCAGTCTCAGTACTCCACTCTCGTCCTTCAGTCGTGGACCACCACATATCTCCAAGGGTGGTCATTTACAACTGAAATTGCATGTTCTTTCCTTGCTCAAAACTCTCCAAAGTTTCCCATCACCCTTAGGATGAAAATCCAAATTTACCTCAGCCTATCCCATGCTGTATCATCAGGGCTCCTTCCCTCACTGACTCTCCTTTCCTACTCCCCTCTGGTAAGGGCTGCCTTACTGCCTTCACGCCAGCCGCTGAGATACCACCAATTTCTCCCCCCCTCAGGACCTGTGTCCTCGTTTGTTCTGCCTTGACTGTCCTTCCTCTAGGTCTTCCCCTGGCCATGTCCCTTCCTTCATGTCTCTGTCAAGTGTCACTGACCCAGAAAGGCATTGTATAAACCCCCAATCTAAAACAGCTGGTGCCCCACGCTGCCATTATCTTCCCTTCAGCCAGCTTCGTTTCTCTTCCTTGCACTTAACACAACCTGTAATTACACGTTTGACTGTTCACCTAAGAAAGCATGAAATAGAAAAGGAAAGGCTTTAGCTTGGCTGAGAATTGGGTCTGGCACACAGTAAGTATAAAATAGGTAAGTATTCAGGAGACAAATGCTATGGACCTCAACATCGGAACCAAATGTCGCTCTGCTAGAGAAAAGTCCATGCTGTTCTCTGTGCCCACCATGGCCACCGCTCTCTCTCAACGCAGTGGCCAAGGATCCTCAAACATAAATCTCTGTGCTTTACACTGGATTCTAAGACACTTGCCTCAGCCAATCAAACCAGACATGGGGAGGGGGGATATCTATGGGCTGCTTCTCCAGCAGCAGCCGCACTTGTGAATTTCTTAAAAGTGCCGGTTCTTAGGACCTATTGAGTCAGAATCTGCATGTTTAACAAGATCCCTAGGTGATTTGGAGGAGCATTGAGATTTGAGAAGCACTGATTTATAGCATTGTTTTTCAAACTGTGGAGTTATGAAATCAATTTAGCAAGTCACAACGCGCAAATTTTTAAATGAATAGAACAGAATGGGATAGGATAGGCTAGGTTCAGAACACAAAAGATCAGACTGTAAAAGGTACAGAGGGCTTACGTGTTATCTTAAGAAGCCCTGTGGGTATATGCACAAATGCATAAGATCACGATGTAATACATTTATTACTGTCGATTGTGGTCACGATGCTTGGAAGCTGCCGACCCACAGGACGGTCAGGAACTTGAGGTAAGAATCAACCCATGGAGGAAAGTGATACTGTATTGTGACCACCGAACCAATTAGACCTTCCAAATAAAGTCTAGAGACTTAAAACAAAGGGGTTGCTTTGGGAAACCTTTTCCAGACTGTTAAAATTTTCCTAGTTTCAGCTTATCACATGTAGAGTAGTACATACGTTACTCAACTCTCACTCCTACATTGCAACTTAGAAAAAAAAATCAGTGTTTAAAAGCTCTAAAAAGACAACAATGTGCGGTTTTAGAAATGTCCTTACCTTAACATGTGTGCTGTTAATGAATATCTGATTTACAGAGTTATAGAGGCTTGTGGGTGTTTTAAAGAAAAACACAGGGGCGCCTGGGTGGCACAGCGGTTAAGCCGTGATCCCGGCGTTATGGGATCGAGCCCCACATCAGGCTCCTCCGCTATGAGCCTGCTTCTTCCTCTCCCTCTCCCCCTGCTTGTGTTCCCTCTCTCGCTGGCTGTTTCTATCTCTGTCGAATAAATAAATAAAATCTTTAAAAAAAAATAAAGAAAAACACAAAATAAAATAGCAGAAGATTGAGTAAATTTTAACCACAATGATAAAGTCTCAATACAAATCTAATTGTTAGCAATCCATAGATGTATTTTTATAGCAATATGGCATTTTCAAACTATCTACCTTCATCATCTTCTAAAAAACTGATGCCTATGTCAGACTAACTAAAGCCTTTCCTTTGTTCAACAGACATCGCGACATATCACGAGTATAAAACCACACAGGGTGCGCTAATTACCTACCATTCACTCATTCAACGGATCTTTTTAAGCATCTCTTATATTTAAGGCATTGTGGAGCATAAATGAAAGCCTTTGAACAATATCAAGGCAATTTTTCTAAACAGGGAAACTTGAGTATTGATAGATTAGACAAGCAGGAGCCATTTTTTTCTTTTTTTTTTAACTTGAGAGAAAAAAGAAATAGTGTCTAAATTAAGGCCAAGTTTTGGCTAATTAGAGGCTGCTGAGTTAGCATACTATTGGGTTATTTGGATCTCATACCCCTTCCTATTCTTTTCGTTAGGCAATTTTATTCTCTTCTGGTACATTCATTAAAGAATGAGCAATTTCTTTAGGCCCAAATTTCTTATTCTATTATTCTCCAGGCTTGTAAAAGGATTGAGCATTAGGAGAGAGTATATGGATATTCAAGAAGTCAAGGAAGATGAAAGAAAAGAGCTATATTGAGAAAGACAAGTATATTAAAAATATGTATTATATATAAGACATTGCCATTTTTGTGAATGGTTGAGTATCACCAATTTCATATGGCTTTACCAAATACCAAAAAGGAAGGAAAATGGAGGGAAAGTATATCTAAAACTAAAAGACATGTTAATATTTTGAAGAACTCAGCAAAAATAAAGATGGCCTTTCAGTATCAGAATCAGCCAGGGGCTGTAGAGCATAGTGGTTAAGATATGAATTTCAAAGTTGAACTTCCTTTCATTGAATCCTGCTTACACCACTTATTGTGTGATCTTGCTTAAGTTACTTAATTTCTTCAGCCTCAGTTTCTTCACCTGTAAAAGGGAAAAATAGTAACACTTACTTACTGAGTTTTAGAGTAGATTGAATAGAACAAACCTTAGGTTGAAACTGTGCCTTAATACAAACCAAGTTTCAACCAAATGAATGATTTTATTTCTATCAGTCTTCTTCAATCAGAAGGGAAACCTTGAGGGGCGCCTGGGTGGCATAGCCGTTAAGCGCCTGCCTTCGGCTCAGGGCGTGATCCCAGCGTTATGGGATCGAGCCCCACATCAGGCTCCTCCGCTATGAGCCTGCTTCTTCCTCTCCCACTCCCCCTGCTTGTGTTCCCTCTCTCGCTGGCTGTCTCTATCTCTGTCAAATAAATAAATAAAAATCTTAAAAAAAAAAAAAAAAAAGAAGGGAAACCTTGAAGCTAGCAGGCATTTATGTGAGAGTAAATAAGAATTTGAAGTTCCCAATTATTTTTTAAGATTTATTTATTTATTTTAGAGAGAGTGAGGGAGAGAGAGTGCACGTGAGCGGGGGGCGGGGCACAGGGTGGGGTAGAGAGAGAATCCTAAGCAGGCTCCAAGCCCAGGGTGGAGCCCAACACAGGGCTCCATCTCACAACCCTGATCTCATGACCTGAGCTGAAATCAAGCTTGACATTTAACTGACTGAGCCACCCAGGTGCCCCTCTTGATTATTTTTATTAGAGATTTATTAGAGGATATCAGGCTTTGGGGTCAAACAGATCTGGGTTTGTCTTTGGGGAAATTTACTTACCTTTTCTAAGTATCACCTTTTCATTTGTAAAATGGGCAAAAGATTATACTTAATTCATACAGTTGTTGTGAAAAGTAAATTCAATTATGTAAAATCCTCAGCAGGGAAGTCACTGAGTGTCTAACAAGTTGCAGCTATTACTGTTAAAATTAATTAACTTCATTGACTTGAATATTACAAATATATCTTCTTTCATTTTCCTAAAATTAACAAATTCAAAAAGGAGGTTAAAACGTTTATTTCAGGAACTTTTCCTTGAATATTCTGTAATAGTCATTGTCTAGTTATTTTTTTTAAGATTTTATTTATTTATTTATTTGACAGAGAGAGACAGAGAATCTCAAGCAGCAGGGCTCGATCCCACGACCCTGAGATCATGACTGAGCCAAAACCAAGAGCTAGATGCTTAACCAACTGAGCCTCCCAGGCACCCCTAGTTACTTTTTTAAGAAATGAATTAGAATTTTTAAAAATGTGTAAATTCCATAGACATACTCAGTTTGATATAATTCAAATGTATGAACCATATTGTAATTTCAAAACGAGTACCTTAAAAAAATCAGAAATATCACTTCATGTAGCATAAAGTCATAGTTGTAAAGTTCTATTGACAAAAATGTAAAAATAAATAGACTGAAAGGAAATGCTGTTTGGTCTTCTGGTAAACAAAGGCCTATTATGTTGATCACTACTATGAAGGGAAGGCAAGAAAAGGGTTGACAGACTAGCAGGGGGGGTGCCATATATCATAAGAGATAGCTCATATTCCAACTTCCTTTGTTAAATTTCTATACATCTCTGACATTGTGGTGTTGTCATAGGCTTCAACTCTAGGGAGACATTCTTCCAAACAGATGCTCTTATAAGTGACATCATTTAAAGGCAAGGAAGAAATACCAAGATCATTTGCTGAAGTTGACTCAGAAAATTTAGGAGATAAGCAGACAGAATGTGAACAAGAAAAGATCAGCTCAGATTGAGTCTTCAAATAATTATGAGAAGTGTTTGTTTAGAAAGACACTCCTAGGGATCCATATGTTCCAAGAGAAAAAGAATGAATTCAAAGATGATATCATTGGGATGCATTTGATTAATGAAAAGGACAACATTAATTATTAAAGGAAAAGTACTTTTATATAACTTGAAAAGGTAGAACTGATACACAACTTCATCATACTTCATTGACTAGGAATGTATTTTCCCCCGAGGCTCAAGAGCTTTAAAGCCACATAAAATATTTCATTTGTCTTGTGATTCATAATGCTGGCACATCTTACACCACACTCAATTAAAGAACAGTGCGTCCTTCCCCACATCATCTTCCCATAGAAAAACTGAGGAACACTAACGCAAGTGACATTGTCAGGAGCACAGTCTTCCCCTCTATATTCGATATTTTTGTTCATTTCTTGTTTGGTATCACCACACCTCACTTTGAAGGGTCTGATTCCAATATCACTGTGTGCTCCCATATTTTTTCAATATTTCAATTGGTCTACAACAGTTTAGTTTTGGTTTGAACTAGGCAGATGGCACTCAGAGCTCCCTTCTTCATGCATTTATTTTCATTTTGAAAATAATGAATCTGCACGGCAGAGTGGTTAAAGTTTAGTATTTGGTTTCAGATAGACTTAGCTCAAATGCAAGACCTGGTGTATTTACTTCAAGTCTCTAAGCCTCACTTTTCCTCAATGAGAAAACCGATGGCTGCAATAATGCTTACAGCATTTGGCTGTTGAGAGGATTAATGGCATATAAGACAACCAACATAGTGTCTGGCACATGGTAAAAGCTAAAGGCATGGTAATTATTTTTGAGCTCTTTATTAGATAATGTTTGGAGAATTATAGGACTTACGTGATGGCATTTACTTATTAGGACGGGAACTGGAGTAGTTTTTGCTTCATGAAGTGTCTTTAAGCTATAACAATCTCTTCTGCATTTGACACTAATTGTACACTTTGAGATACCTTTATTATTATTTTCTACAGTAAGGTAGAGATTATTGCCTCTACAGATGAGATGAAAAGACTAGAAATAAGACTTCTACTTCTGGGAAGAGGCAGTAAGTATACTTTTCCTTACTTCTGTCATTAAATACAACTTAAAACTCCACACAAATATAAAGGACTCTGAAAGGTGGAGAGAAGCAAACAGACCAGCTAGGGACTTTTGAACCCAAGGAATGACATGATGGTGAATCCCATGGGTTTCCTTTTTGTCTCATTTATCCTGGAATGATGCTAGAGAAGCCCCCAAACTAGACACATCAATAGGCACAAACAGAAAACAAAAACACCTGTTCTCTCTAACCAAAGAACCAAGAAAGCAGTAGCCTAGCAAGACAGAAAACTTTGAGACAACCACTCTATCCCAGCCAACCACCACAGAAAAATCTCTTTCCACCCCTACCCACACCAGGAAAAGTTAAAAAAAAAAAAAAAAGTACATACAGATATACATAAAAAATTGCACACCATACATGTGGGGTTTATTCCAGGGATGCATGGTTGGTTTAATAATTGAAAATCAATCAATGCAATTGTCAAAGTAAGGGGTAAAAATGAACAAAACGTATGATAACATCAACTGATGCAGAAAAATCATTTGACAAAACTCAGTACACATGTATGATAAAAATGCCCAGAAAAAGAGGGACAGAAGGGAACTTCCTTAATTTGATCAACATCTACAAAACACCTACAGACAACATCATATTTAATAGTGAATGATAATGCTTTCCCCCTCAGATCAGGAACAAGGAAAAAACACCTACTCTCACCACTCTCATTCAGTGTAGTGCTAGAAATTCTAGCCAGTGCAATAAAGCAAGAAAAGAAAATAAAAGGCATACAAATCAAGAAGGAAGAGATGAAACTGTCCCTATTTGTGGATGACATAATTATCTACATAGAAAATCCTAAGGAATGTACAAAAAAGGCTCTTACAACTAATAATTGAATTCCTCAAGATCACAGGATATCTAGTAAGCATATTAAAATCTATTATATTTCTATATACTAGCAATTAACTTGTGGATACCAACATTAAAAATACAATACCATTTACAATCACTCAAAAAATTGAAATACTTAGGTATAAATATCACAAGAACAGGTATAGGACTTGTATGCTAAAAACTACAGAACACTGGTGAAAGAAATAAAAGATCTAAATAAATGGAGAGACAAATGGTGTTCACAGATTAGAAGACTCAACATAGTAAAGATGGCAATTTCCCGATTTGATATGAAAGTTTAATGCTATTCCTATCAAAATTGCAGCAAGGTTTTTGTAGATAGAAACAAGACCATTCTAAATTGCATATGGAAAGGCAGAAAAAAAGAATGATTAAAAAAAATATCGAAAAAGGAGAATTAAGTGGGAAGAATCAGTCTCTCCATTTCAGTATTATTTTTCATAAACTTCTTTAATGAAGACAGTGTATGGGTGAAGAGATGGATACATAAATCAATGGAATAGAATAGAAAGCCCAGAAATAAAATATGCCAGTTGATTTTTGACAAAGCTACAAACACAATTCAGTGGAAGAAATATGGTTTTTAAAAAATAGTGCTGAAGCAATTGGACATTCATTAAAAAGAAAAAATTGCAAATTAACCTTTAGACCTTATCCAAAAATTAACAAAAAATGGATCAAGGACATACATGTAAAATAAAAAATTATAAAACTTTTAGAAAAAAAGTAGTTGAAAAATCTTTGAAGTCTAGTGACAAAGAGTTCTTAAACCTGACACCAAAGACATGATTCATAAAAGGAAAAATGGACAGACTGAACTTCATCAAAACTAAAAACTTTTGCTCTGTGATTCTGTTAGAGGATGATAAGACAGAGACTAATGTTTGGAATACATAAGATCTCTTAAAACTAACACCTAGGGGCGCTTGGGTGGCACAGCGGTTAAGCGTCTGCCTTCGGCTCAGGGCGTGATCCCGGCGTTATGGGCTCCGCTATGAGCCTGCTTCTTCCTCTCCCACTCTCCCTGCTTGTGTTCCCTCTCTCGTTGGCTGTCTCTATCTCTGTCGAATAAATAAATAAAATCTTAAAAAAAAAAAACAAACTCAACACCTAAAACTCCATTAGAAAATGAACAAAAGACATGAAGAGATATTTCATAAAAAAAGAATACACAGATAGCAAATAAGCACAAAGAATGATGTTTAACATTATTAGCCATTAGGGAAACGTAAATTAAAACCACAGTGATGGGGTGCTTCAGTGGCTCAGTTGGTTAAGCATCTGCCTTGGGCTCAGGTCATGATCCCAGGGTCCTGAGATCGAGCCCTGCGTTGGACTTTGTGAGCCTTGGGGAGCCTGCTTCTCCTTCTCTCTCTGCCCCTCAACCCCCACCCATGTTCTCTCTCTCTTGTTCTGCTCTCTCTCTCAAATAAATAAATAAAATCTTAAAAAAAAATAAACACAATGACATACCACTACACACCTATCAGAATGGCTGAAATTTTTTGAAAAGTGATGCAAACACCAGATTCTGGTGAGGAAGGGGAAAAACCGGATCATTCCTACATTGCTGATGGGAATGGACAATGGTATATCTATATTGGAAAATAGTTTAGTTGCGTGTTTAAAAAATTAAACACGCAGCTACACAGTGACTCAGCAGTTGCACTCCTGGGTATTTATCCCATAGAAATGAAAGCTTACGTTCATACAAAAATCTATATACAAATGCTTATAGCATCTTTACTCAAAGAGCCAAAAACTGAAAACAACCCACATATCCTTCAGGGAGTGAATGGTTAAAAATCTGTGGTATATCCATATCATGGAATATTCTTCAGCAATAAAAAGGAATGAAGACTTGACACATGCAACAGTCTGGATAAATCAAGGGAATTATGATGAGTGAAAAACTAAATCTGGTCTTCTATGATTGCTTTTTTTTTTTGAGAGAGAGAGAAAGAGAGAGCACGTGAGCGGGGGGGGGGGGCAGAGGGAGAGAAAGAGAGAGAATCTTAAACAGGCTCCACACTCAGCGGCATAGAGCTCAACTTGACGCTCTCTCAACCCCAAGATCATGACCTGAGCCGAAATCAAGAGTTGGACACTTAACCTGAGCTATCCAGGTACCCCAATATATTATTTCATTTATATAACATTCTTGAGATGACAAAATTAAAGAAATGGAGAACAAATTACTGCTTTCCAGGGGACTATGAAGGGAAGTGTGTGTAACTATAAACATACAAAACAGGAATTTCTATGGTGGTGTAACTGTTCTATATCTTTTTTTTTTTTTGTAAGCCCCCACACCCAGTGTAGAGCCCACCATAGGGCCTGAACCCATGACCCTAATATTGAGACCCAAGCTGAGATCAAGGGTTGGCATCCTACTGACTGAGCCACCCAGGTGACCCTAATTGTTCTGTATTTGACTGTTCTAGTGTCCATATCCTGGTTGTGCTATATAGTACTTTTAATTTTGCAAAATGTTACCATTAGGAAAAACTGGGTAAATAGTATGTGATTTCTCTGTTATTTATTTATTTTTAAAAATATTTTAAAGTAATTTCTACACCCAACATAGGGCTCGAACTCATGACCCCAAGATCAAGAGTGGCAAGCTCTACCGACTGTATCATTTTTTTATAACTGCATGTGAATCTATACTTTCATCAAAATAAATAGTTTGGCTAATTGAACATAATAATATAAATAAATAAATAAATAAATAAATAAATAAATAAATAAATAAATTGTTGAATTAAAATAAAACCCAGAAGTCCTGGATTCTAATCCTATGTCCAGGTGATTTTTAGAAACACATTACTCAGTGTCCGTTTACTCATTTGTAAAATGGAGGAAATAGTGTCTGTACTATATCCTGGAATTGGGTAAATAAAGTTAAAAAAAATAAATGTTTAAGAAATTGCACATAGCTACATACTTGGATTGGACTTCTGAAACAGAAGAGCCCTTAGTAATTTCCAACCCCATTGGTCTCCAAATAATTTTTTTCTGGGCATAGGGATCATGGGCTGGACATTGTGCAGAGTGGTAAGAGGTAGAGCAGGAAGTGCTTCCCATACATCTAACACTCTTCTAACACTCTTCCAGTTCCCTTTCCCTCCCAGCCTTGCTTTCATTGGTTTTCCATACAATTCTGAAAGATTTTGTAGAAGTGTTTTTTATTTAATGCATTTTGATATCAACCCTTTTAGGCCTAATCTTTCATTTTAATGACTAGAGACTGGTAACCAGAGAGGTTTAGTGACTTACAGAGGACACAAGATGGTGGTGGAGGTGAGAACAGAACCAGGGCTATTGACCCACAGCCCAGCATTGCTTTACTAAATCACAGTGCTCTGTTATTTTGATAGATTGCTCAACATTTTTGTCAAAAGTTCAGTTTCTTAAGCAGCTGGTAATTTGCTAAAGTGATAAGATTTAAGGTTGTCTGGAACCATAACTTTATACAGTCTTCTTGAAACAGATGGATTGAATTTGTAGACATGTTGGTAGTGATCCTATCCGGTATTGTTCATTAGTGGATGGAATTCAAGGAGTGTCTTAAATACTACGTCCTTTAGTGTACATATTTGGAAAAAGCTTGTTGGTGCCACCTAGTGGTTCAAGGGATAGATATTATACTGTGGCAGTAATTCAGAAGACATTTTAAATTCCCCTTTTGTTAATGCTATTTCGATTAATATAGTAAAATTTATTGCCAACTACCTCAGTCACTTTATTTCTTTGATGTTTTACTGAAAATGCATTTCAGAATAGGAAGGAAGAGGCCCATTTTTGGCTTAGCTGTCCAGTTTATGTCTGCCAATTAAAAACTTTCTTCTTGATAGAGAAAATTACTTAGATGAATTATTTTTTTAAGATTTTATTTTTATGTAATCTCTATACCCAACATGAGGCTTAAACTCAGGACCCCGAGATCAAGAGTTGCGTGCTCCCCCGACTGAGCCAGCCAGGCGTCTCAAGATGAATTATTTTCAAGCCCCAATTACTTGTTAATTACAACTAATTTTCAAATTATAATAGTGAATTTTTCCTTAGTACAGATCCTTAGGATTCCTGTAAAATTAATAGTCAGGTTGAGTAGGGGCTGATAAGTACTAACATCTTTTTAAAAAATTTGCAATTTAGACTTTTCACTAAATGGGGTATTACTCTGTGGAAAAAAAAAAAAAAGTGTGACCATATCATAAGGGCTACAGTTAGAAGTGAGTGCACAATTTAACCATTAGAAGGAATTCAACTCTTGAAAGTTTTCTAATGAACATACGCTTCTTTCAGTGAAAACTTACACTTAGATATAATCCTTTTCCTAACACTAAAGTAATTATTTGAGCAGACCAAACCCCATATCAACAACTACTGAATGCTTAAAATGTTTACTTGCTTCTCTATTCTCACCATATAACAATTTTCTTTCTTTTATAAGGGGTCGTGAAAGGAGTGAATCATAAAAGTATTTGTTTGCTCAAGGTGTTATTAACTTTAGAAATTGCTGGTGTTCTGGGCTGGTTCCCTTCTCAAAGCTATTTTTAGGACAATAATGACAATAATGACTAAACTCAAGTACAGGAAAGACATTTGGTAGACAAGGACAAGGGAAGCTGTTGACAAGTCTGTGGAGGGAGGCAATCTGGAACCAAGAATAGCAGGATACAAAGCAGCCATCAGGAGGGATGAAACCAGTGACAGAAAGAGAAGAGCAGAAAGTTTCAGGAAGAGAGAAAGTTTGAGGTATCACCACGGCAAAAGTGATGAAAACCTCAGATGATGCTTGAGGAGGCTGAAAAAGCTAATGAACAGAATAAATTTAAAAACAAGTTTAAGTCCCATTTAAAAGTTTCAACCTGTACCAATTATGCTTTCAGTTGTTACAGATTTATTTCAATAACTGAATATTTTTTGGGGTGCTTGAATGGCTCAGATGGTTAAGCGTCTGCCTTTGGCTCAAGTCATGATCCCACGGTCCTGAGTTCAAGCCCCATATCAGGCTCCCAGCTGAGCTGGGAGCCTGCATCTCCCTCTCTCTCTGCCACTCCCCCTGCTTGTGCTCTCTCTCTGTCTCTCTCTCAAATGAATAAATAAAAAAATCTTAAAAAAAACTGAATATTTTTTAACCATTGACTAGAGGTAAATTTTCACACTGCCAATACAAAAAAGATTTATTTAAGAACATATGATGCAAATGTAGCCCATTTCCAAAGGCTAGGACCGGAGACAAACTTCATGGGTAACTCTCATTAGTTATTTCCGGCAATGTTAAGCTCTTCATGTAAGTTACCCACTGCCAAATTAAAGCTATTTCCTCCTTAAAAAAAATAATCTGAACACTATTGGAATGCCTTCAGATCTTTGCAGTTAGAACACTTGAGGTCAATTGTTGAAGACAGGTAGGAACAAAATAGATTTTGAAGAAAAGTCCATGAGGCCTTTTTAAAAATTTTTAAAAAAAATTTTTTAAAGATTTTGTTTTAAAGTAATCTCTACCTCCAACATGGGGCTCACACTCACAACCCCGACATCAAGAATCATATGCTCTTCTGACCAGGCCAGACAGGTGCCCCCAAGGCCTTTTATGTTGACTTCTTGAAGCTCCATGAAGCGGAATGGGCGCCGAGTCAGACACTATCCAGATCCTGGCTTCATTGCTTAGGCCCTAAGTTCATGACTTCAGTTTCTTCTTGTAAACTGGGAATCATACTGCCTCTCACAGTTGTTATGTAGATTAAATCATATATATATATATTGTGCTTGTGAACACTTGGCACACAGTAGGTGATTAACAAATGCTCATTTCTTTTTTTTCATTGAGCCTACCATACTTGACAATAGCACAGAATTCAAAGTTTTTTCCCATGGTCTTTGGTTTTACTGGCAGCACAGACTTGCATAGCAAAGAAGTCATGAGCTCTTTTTAATAAGATTCACATAAAATTCTTAATGCCCTAAGAATCTATTATTATACATAATTATAACAAGTAGATTTTGTGCCTGGGGATACATACTTTTAAATCTTCTAACAATTACAAGATAGTGAAACTCACTTGGTCCATTTTAACTTGAGGTTACAAATTTCTCAGTTTAGAGCCAACATGTAACTTTTTAAAGAATAAGGGAATAATAAGTATGTGGGCTGCAAAAAGAGCACTTCTATTTTTAGGATTAGTATCAACCAAATGCGAAATGCTGGTGTTGTCAAAAGAGATTTTTGTACCAAGATTTGAGAAAACACCCTTGTCTCTTTCTTTCTTTTTTTTAAAGATTCTATCTTTCTATCTATCTATCTATCTATCTATCTATCTATCTATCTATCTATTTGGAGAGCTGGGGGAGGGTCAAAAGGAGAGAGAATCTTAGGCAGACTCTGTGCTGAGCGTGGAGCCCGACTCAGGGCTTGATCCCACCACCCTGAGTCCATGACTTGAGCCAAAACCAAGAGTCAGATGCTCAACCGACTGAGCCACCCAGGCATCCCAATACTCTTGTTTCTATTAACATTTGCAAAGATGTATAAATGAATGCATTATAATTTCAAGGATGCTATTCAAGACGTACTATCCCTCTGACGTTTTTACTGTCCAATATCCAGAACCTAAACATGCTATAATAACTGATAAAAAGTCCCTACTGAGATGTAGTGTCTGCCTTAGGGACCCCTAACAACTGTTTAATACCAACACGCTCACATTAATGTGTGCTTATAGATAAATAAATTTTTAACTCAGTGGTATACTGATGGACTTAGCAAAAGAAATGTTGGCATATTGGTAAAGGGTAAATTTGGCCCTTTTAAGAAAATGTGGCAATATTTAAAGTGAAATTATAATGAAAATTTCAAATAAGCCTTTAAAACTTTGACAACTAATTATATGTAAGAAAAAATTCTTAAATATGCCTATTTATACAGTTTTGCCATTTGAAATATTGCTTAACCTTTCCCTTACTAAGCCATTCAATAGGGGTACCTAGGTGGCTCTGTCAGTTAAGCGTCTGACTCTTGATTTTGGCTCTGGTCATGATCTCAGGGTCAGAGATCGAGCCCCGAGTCAGGCTCCACGCTTGTTGCTGAGTCTGAGATTCTCTCTCCCCCCCCCCCCCCCCNTGTCAGTTAAGCGTCTGACTCTTGATTTTGGCTCTGGTCATGATCTCAGGGTCAGAGATCGAGCCCCGAGTCACCGTCTCCCTCTGCCCCTCCCTCTCTCATTCTCCCTTGCTCTCTAAAATAAATAAATCCTAAAAAAAAAAAAAAAAAGAGCTACTCAATATATTTTGTCTCCTTATCTTTTCCAACTAGATAATTAAAAAACTTAAAGCACCTCAATATTTTTCTTTGCTTTTTCAAATTTACATTATTGTCTCTTTATTTATATCTACTATTATTCTATTATAGAATACACGATACCCCTTAGCTATTTAACCATTCATTCATTCACTTGGGTTTGGGTGTCTCTCACCAGAGCTGCGTGCTGGCCTGGGTTGCTAATGCATATATTGTAGCCAAGGTGGCAGGAGGGACGCCCAGAAGCGCATTTCTTTAGGTGTACTCCGCGCCGTCACAGCAAGGAGGATGCACACGGGTATCGGAGCTTCCACATGCTCCAGGTCCCCAGGTGCAGAGGTGGAGGGCAGAGAGCGTGTGTAGGGACGTGCGCGTGCAGGCTGCGCAGCCACGACCGCTAGCGCGTGCAAGGAGGCTCAGGCGGCGTGGGAAAGCAGCGCCTTCGTACATCACGATGGCAACTCGCCCGCCCTCTCCTCCACCCGTGCTTGTCATTCCTCCTTTATTCTCTGTGACACCCCGGCCTATTCGCCCCAGGATCCTCTGGCCTGATTAGGAGAGGCAGACCTTTTAAAAGGCCACAAGATCAATTCTAAGTGTGCGATTCTGTGATGTACACTAAACCTTTTTATTAAATTTTATGAATGAAAAAATGCTTCATTAAACATACATATTGCTATATTTTTTCATTAGATTCAACGAATATCTTTTTTTTCCATGTCACTGAGCTCGCTTTACCTCCTAGAATATCATATTGTTCTTTTAAGCTTAAAATAGCCTCTCCGGTGGGTTCAATTTATACAAGTGTAAGGGGAAGAAATGACTCATTTCAGGGCTTTAGACAAAAATAAGACGTGCTGCTGACTTACGGTCTGGTGGGAGGAACTGATGCACTCACAGCCAATTATAACTACCATGGCAGAGGCAGAGTAGAGTCGTGGGAGCCCAGAGAAAATCAGGCTTCACGGGAGGGCTGCTACTCTTGGGAAACGGTGCAGGACATGGGCGGTGGCGTGGAGAGTCTGAGGCCTGGTCCAAGAGTGCAAATCTGGTCGTGCGGCTGGAGCGTGGAGGGGGTGCGAATCCACGCGCGATCAGAGTAGTAGCCTGGGACGGTGCTTGCCATAGAGCTGGGGTTCAGTGGATGCTGGAAGAGACGAAGATGCATCATGTCCCTCTCAGGCTCGGAATCTTCCCAGCGTACTTAGAATACAATCCCGGGACCTTCCTCCGGTTTGTGAGGCTCTACATTTCCTGCCTCCCTAACTCTCCACTCTATTTATGACCACTCTTTACCCTGGTGAGTTTCGCTCTAACTATCTCCCTTCTCTTCCTGCAGCATGCTAAATCCGTTTCTGTCTCAGGATGGACATTCGCAGTCCCCTCTGTGAATAACACTCTCCTTACACGTATGTGTACGGCTCAGCTGTCACTTGTCTCTGGTCCTTCCTCAGAGATGCCTTCCTTGCCCGCCTCTTCTGGAATAGTCACTCCATATCCATTTGCTATCCACTTCCTCTATTTTGGTTTTTCTATATAGTGCTTACTGCTACCCAGAATTACATCCTTTACTTGTTAATATTCTATCTTCCCTACTAGGCTATAAACTAAGTCACTGAGGATAGGGACTTCATTTTGTTGACCACCATATCTCCAGTGTCTCTACATAGTAGGTCTCAATAAATTATTTGGGGAAGGAAAGGAGAGAACAAGGGGCCAATCAGTGGAAGGTTTGAATACCATGCCCAATTATCCTGCAGACACACTCCCACCATATTCATTTATCTCTGATGAATAAATTCTTGTTGTTCTTTCCCTCATTAAATAGGAATATATTAAGTACTGAGAATGTACTTAATATATTATTGTGTATGAGAAGGAAAGAAATCAATGGACAATTTTTCAAGTCAACAAATATTGTTGGGCACCTTTTATTGCCAGGTGCTGGGCTAGGTGTTGGTAAAAAGCAATGAACAAGACAGGCGTAGTCTTACTGAGCTTAGAGGCAAGTGGGGAGAGATAACAGTGAAGTGTGATGAGCGTCTTAGAAAAGGGAAAATCATAGGTACTCTTGACTAGTTGATGAAAGCTTATTAGAAGAAAGAATGTTCAAGCTGAGACCTGACAGATGAGTTGGCCAAGTAAAAGGGGAAAGATGAAGACTATCTCAGAATGTGCGAAAGGTGGTGTGGAGAAATCAAAGAAATTGATGCCTGAGGCCTTAAGTTCTCAGTCTTCCAGCTACTTAATATTCCAGGTGGAGAGAGGATGGACATTTGAGACAGTTAAATAAGAATGCATGAGGGGCACCTGGGTTGCTCAGTTGGTTAAGCGTCTGCCTTCAGCTCCGGTCATGATCCCAGGTCCTGGGATCGAGCCCTGCATCAGGCTTCTTGCTCAGTGGGGAGTCTGCCTCTCCCCCAGCTCATGCTCTCTCTCTTTCTATACATTAGAGTGGAAGAGGAAAAGTGGCGGGGGAGGGGGGGCAGTGTCTCACTGCAGGTCAAAAAAGAATTTCCCATAATCTCTAGTGCATCCTTACTTGTGCCAGAAGCTGTCTAGGAATTCCATGGGAATGTGAAAGTCACCCATTATGTGCATCCCAGGGGGGAAAAATTGAGATCTACTGCTTTAAAAATCATCCCCAAATTTCATCAGTCTACAAATTAGTTGTTTTCCCTTTTCCATAACCCTTTCTGATTTGCATCAAGGTGTATACATATTAGTTGTATATGTATATTAATTATTTTATGTAATATTAAGCTGGAAACTTTTTTTAAAAAGATTTTTATTTATTTGACAGAGATACAGACAGCCAGAGAGAGAGGGAACACAAGCGGGGGGAGTGGGAGAGGAAGAAGCAGGCTCATAGCGGAGGAGCCTGATGTGGGGCTCGATCCCATAACGCCGGGATCACGCCCTGAGCCAAAGGCAGATGCTTAACCGCTGTGCCACCCAGGCGCCCCTAAGCTGGAAACTTTTAATAAAATATTTGTTTTTTCTGCAGCAGATTCACTTATTCTTCTACTGCATAAAGTAATCCAGCAGGTTTATAACTCAAGCTATTTGGTAATGAATTGAGGCTAATTGCCTTTGTATATGGTTGTTTTTTTACACTTCTCCACCCTTGCAAAACCATCCTGCTCCCACCTAACAGCTGACCCAAAGATGACTCATGTTCCCTATATAAACACACCTTTTAATTTATATACTTCCTACTGTTTGGAAAGCCTCTCCCTCTCCATTCAAATTCTATCCATTAAAAAAATGTTTAATTAAAAGAAATTACATTACAGAAAATTTGGAAAATAGAGGATAGATATTACCTATAAAACTATTCTCTAGGACAATATACTATGGTTTGGTCCACTTGTTCTAGCCTTTTTAGTTTTTTTAATTAATTAATTTTATGTGTGTGTGTGTGCTTTTTTGCGGGGGAGGCACTTTTTTTGGTGGGGAGGCAGCTGGGTGGTTTGGGTTTGGGGGTCAGACTACAAATGAATTGCAAGATTGGGGGTTACAATGCCAACCAAGCATGTTCCTCCTCCCTCTGCCATTGCCTTTGGTGTGTGACTACCTGTGCATGTGCTCCTGTGTGTGTGAGTGTGGGTATGAGAGTGTGCATGCGAGTGTGTACCCACCAGGGGCCAGCGGACACATGCGTTTGGGTTGGAGAGAATGAGGCAAAATCTGTTTTGTTTTTTAAAAAAAGATTTTATTTATTTACTTTTGAAGTTTAAAATTTTTTTTTTAGTAATCTCTATACCCAACATGGGGCTTGAATTTATAACTCTGAGATCAAGAGTCACATGCTCTACTGACTGAGCCAGTGAGGTGCCCCTGTTCTAGCCTTTTTAAAAGCTAGTTTTTAAATTATGAAAGTAATATGGAGATTTTGCTTCCAGTAATGGCAGAGTAGCTCATATTGGACTAAGCCTCTTACAGATAACCATTATGGACTATGAACAAAATATGAAAAATAGCTGGAAAGCAACCAAAAGCAGGCCTAAACTAAAGAGGACTCAACCCTGGAAAAGGGAAACCACACTTGGTGAGATTCATGTTTGAACAGATTGACCTCTGAGGGCATTTCCCATTGAGTGCAGTAGAGGGTGGCTAGAACTTAAACTGAAGACATCAGAAAACAGAGTTTGGGGCTCCCAGAACAACTAGAAATTGAGGGGGGAAATTCTGGAAACAAGGCTCACAGAGATGTGAGCCTCCCAAAACCTATGTACAAATTTCCTTCAAACCATTGGATGAATTGCATATACCAGGTCTCAAAAACCCAGGAAAAGAACAGCTAGAAAACACAGCAGAGATTTCAGTTGTTGCCTAGATAGAAGAGACAGTTTGGATTTTGAATATTACTGTGTGAGCCCATTTGGTCTACTGTAACAAAAATATCACAGGCTGTGTAGTTTATAAACAATAAAAATTTATTTTTCACAGTTCTGAAGATAAAATCCAAGATCAAGGTGTCAGCCTGGTGGACTGAGGGCCCTCTTCCAGGCTTCTTGTATCCACCCTGATGGAAGGGGCTAAGGAACTCTGAGGGGTCTCTTTTATAAAAGCACTAATCCCATTCATGAGTGCTCTATCCTCATGACCTAATCACTTCTCAAAGGCTTCACCTCTTAACATCATTACATCTGGTGTTAGGATTATCACATGTGAATTTGGGGGGAACACAGACATTCAGACCATAGTCCTACCAAGTCAGAGGGGCTTGGTAAACATTTCAAGCTTTTAATCAAAATTCAAAAGGGGCTACACCTTTGGGGTAAAGACTATTTCCTGGGACTAAAGATTTGCTCTAAAACTAAGAATAAAATTGAAATAGATCTATCCTAAAAATATAAAAAGTAAGCTTATACAAGTTCAAAGTCATCAGCCACTAAAAGTATTAGTAACATAGCTGCCTACTGGAATGGAAATCAGAATCCTTCAGAGGAAGAAAAATTCATGTGTTGTCTACAATGTTTAGGATAAAAAATATTAAACATGTGAGGTGCCTGGCTGGCTTAGCGGGTAGAACATGTGACTCTGGATCTCAGGGTTGTGAGTTCAAGCCCCATGTTTGGATGTAGAGCTTACTAAAAAGTTTAAAAAAAATTTTTTTTTAAATGAAACATGTAAAGACACAGGAAAACATGACTCAAGATTAGAGAAAAAGTTGTCAATAGAAGCAGACCCTGAGATGAGCCATATGACTTCAAAGGACTTTAAAACAGTTATAAATATTTTCAAAGACTTACATGAAAAGATAGCCATAGTGAGTGAGCAAATGGAGGAATTTCAGAAGAAAAATGAAAACTATTTAAAAAACTAAAATGAAATTCTAGCACTGAAAAGTATAATATCTGAAATGAAATATTCTCTGGATGGGTCTAACATCAGATTGGAGATGGCAAAAGCATCAGTAAATTTGAAGAAAGATCAATAATAATATGCAATCTGAAGAATAAAGAGAAAAAAGATGAAGAAAACAGAACAAAGTCTTAGTAAGTTGTTAGACAATATCAAGCAGCTTAACATGCATGCAATTGCAAACTAAAAGAAGAGAGAAATTATGTAATGGGGAAGAAGAAATAGTTGATACAATAATACCTGAAAATTTCCCATTTGGTGAAAATATCACCTTACAGTTCCAAAAATTTCAGTAAACCCCTAGCAGCAAAAGCACAAAGGAAATCACACTTTGCACTACCAAACTGCTGAAAACCAAAAATAAAGAGAAAAATCTTAAAATAACCAAAGGGAAAAAAAATACATGTAAGGGGAAAATGAAAAAATATTTCTCTCATGAGACACAATGGAGACCAGAAGACAATTGTATGACAACTTTAAAGGGCTGAATGGAATAAAAAATAAGTCATGCTAGAATTTCATATCCAGAGAAAATCACGCCCATAATGAAAGGTAAAGACAATAAAGACATAAAGATAAAAGAAAGTTGAGGGAATCATCACAGCAGGCCTCCACTACAAGGAATCAAAAAGATGTTCCTTAAGTTAAAAGTATAGGACAATTTGTATCTACAGGAAGAAATAAAGAACACCTGAAAAATATAAAATACTATCTAGATTGGTTTCCTATTGCTACTGTAACAAATTTCCACAAGTGGCTAAAAACAAGACAAATTTATTGTCTTAAACTTGGAAGGTCAGAGGTCTGAAATGGGCTGCACTGAGCTAAAATTAAGGGGTTAGGTATGCTTCTTCTGGAGGCTTTAGAGCAGAATCCATTTCCTTGCTTTTCCAGCTTCTAGAGGCCCTCTGCACTCCTGGGCTTGTGGCCCCATCTTCAAAGCCAGCAATGTCACTCTGAATCCTTCTCATGCTGCTATTTCTATTGGTTTTCCTCAACTTCTTTCTTCATTTTAGGGACCCTTGAAATTGCTTTGGGCCTAATTGGATAATTCAAGATAATATCCCTATTTTGAAGTCAATTGATTGGCATCATTAATTCACTCTGCTACCATAGTTCCCCTTTGACGTGTAACCTAACATACTCACAACTTCTGGGCATTAGGACATGGAAATATTTGGGGGCCATCATTCTGCTGACCACACGAACATTTTTTCCCTCTTAATTTATATAAAGGACAACTGATTATTATTGTAAAAATTACAACATAGTCTTGTGGTATTTATAAATAAGTAGATATCAAATGTATGATAGCAATAGCACAAGGAATAGAGGGTGGTAAATGAGATAAACTGTTGCAAGTTTCTTCCATTTTATATGAAGTGCTATAATATTAACTTGTAGCAGACTACCATTAATTAAAGATGGATATTACAATTCCTAGAGCAGTTTCTCAACTGGGGCTCTGTGGAAGTGAGGTTCTAGAAAACGTTGCTAAGAGTTTTGTTAGAGATCATGGTTTGATGAAGTGCCTGAAACAAGCAGAGGCCAAGATGTATTAAATGTTTGTTATCATATTTGGGAACAAAAGGTCTATCTTAAAGAAACTTGTGTTGGCTGGGGCCTCCTATTAAGAAAAAAAAATCCGTGCGTTAATGTCACAATGCAATTTTCTTTGGAGAGAGATGCTTGTGTCAAAAACTCTGAGAGTTGAAATTTGGAAATATGGAAAGATGCTACAAAAAATGGTTACCTATATTAAAAAAAAGACTAATTTACTTAATAATGTTTTTTGAAACTGTTTCAAAACCTCATTTGTGGAACATAAGGAATAGCAGGGAGATCGGTAGGAGAAAGGAAGGGAAGAATGGAGGGGGTAAACAGAAGGGGGAATGAATCACGAGAGACTATGGACTCTGGGAAACAAACTGAGGGTTTCAGAGGGGAGGGGGGTGGGGGATTGGGCTAGGCCAGTGATGGGTATTAAGCATGGAGCACTGGGTGTTATACGCAAACAATGAATCATGGAACACTACATCAAAAACTGATGTACTGTATGGTGAATAACATAACATAATAAAAAATTAAAAAAAAAAAAAAACCTGGGAAAAAGAGTGCATAATCCCTGCTACATACAGAAACCTGAGGGCTTAGCAGAGGAAGAGTTCTGAATAGGGTAATTGAGGTTTAAAGAGACTTACAAGTACTTTCAGGAAGAGAGGACTAGAGTTTGCTCAGAACTTGGAAATGAAGAAGGGTTATGGAAATGAGCCCCCTTAGCAGACATTTTTTTTTTTTTTTTAATCCTATGAACCTGTTGAACAACCTGTGCAGGAACCACAGAACAGGTTTAGATTTTAAGTGACAAGCTTCTTGGATTTTAAAGGAAATTGAATTTTTGGAAAAATATTGCGAAAGGAAATTTTGAAATGTTTCCACTGCTGCTTGGGTTTGAGAGAGAGGAGGAATATTGCCAAGTGCCCAGTTTTATGAAACCACATGGGAGAACTGCAGCACAAAACTGAACAGTATTCTTCCTCACTTCTAAAGCAGGTGTGACTCAAGGAAGGTCCCTTTCTCTAAATCTTCTGCTCAGCTCGAGAATTTGTGAGCTGCACGCTGATTGTACACTGAGGATGAGATGTACTGATCTGCCTCTAGACAAGTTTTGGATTTCTGTAAAAAAGAATATTCTGTCATTCATAGGAAAATAAAGGACAACTTACTACAGTTTTCAACTCCTTACGTGTGTGAACAGGCTTCTTTATTTCAGGTGAAGATGAAATCTGTACTTACGTTCAACCCAGAACTGAGAACACATTGGCGCACATAATAACTAATGTGTGTCGTCTAAGAATCTCATGCTGGTATGCTTCCATCTTTTCTACTATTGTTATTACACATTTCACTTTTACATATGTTATAACCCTCACTATATTGTTCTTATTTTTGATTAGGCCATCAATTATTTTAAGAGCTTCAGCTAGAAGTACAATGTTCTTTATATTTATGTACATTTTAAGTACTTCCTTGAATCTTCATTTCTTTCTGGAGATCCAAACTACTGTCTGATATCCTATTCCTTCTGCCTCAAGAACATCAACATTTTTTTGTAGTGTAGATCTATTGAATTTCTCCAATTTTCTGAAAAAACATTTTTTCTTTATTTTTCTTTTTTCTTTAAGATTTTATTTATGGGAGAGAGAGAGGGTGAGAGAGAGAGAGCGAGCACAGAGGGAGAGGGCGAGGCCGACTTCCCGCTGAGAAGGGAGCCCAATGTGGGGCTTGATCCCAGGACCCTCAGATCATGACCTGAGCCAAAGACAGACGCTTAAACAACTGAGCCACCCAGGCGCCCCTCTTTATTTTTCAAACATAATTTTGCTGTGCATAGAATTTAGAGCCATCAGTTCTTTTTAATTTTAGCACTTTAAAGATGTCACTCCACTTTGTTGGGCTTGCACATTGCTGAGACAAATACTTAACATACCTTGGCCTCTGCTTGTTTCGGGCAGTTCATAGAGATCAACCATGATCTCTAACAAAACTCTTAGCAACATATTGCAGAGATGGAGCCCCAGTTGAGAAACTCTGCTCTAGGAATTGCAATATCCATCCTTAATTTCTGATAGCCTGCTACAAGTTAATATTACAGCACTTCATATAAAATGGAAGAAACTTGCATTCATCTCATCTTTGTTCTGTATACAGATATCTTATTTTTCCCCATTGATTGCCTACAAGATTTTTCTCTTTATCTTTGGTTTTTAGCAGTTTGAATACAGTGTATCTAGGTTAAAATTTTTTTTAAAAAAATCCTTGCTATTCTCTGAGATTTTTGCAACCGTGTTTTGATATGTTTCATTAATTTTGAAAAATTCTTGACCATTATCTCTTCAAACATTTCTTCTATCCCATTCATCTCTCTTTTCCTCCTGGGATTCAAATGACAAATACAGTAGACTATACAATATTGTCCCACAGCTTTGGTGTGGTGTGTTGTTGCTTTTTTTCCCTTCTCTCTTTTTCTTCTTTTTGAGCTTCAATTTGGATAACTTCTTTTGATCTATCTTCAAGTCACTCTTTCTGTGGTTGTGTCAAATTACTGATGTGTCTTCACATCAGTCGGGAGGCATTCTTCCTATCTGTTACCATAGTTTTCCATTCCATCATTTCCATGTGAACTTTTTTTTTTTGGAGGTTATTATTATTATTTTTTAAATTAAGCTCTATGCCCAATGTGGGGTTTGAATTCACAACCTCAAGATCAAGAGTCGCATTCTCTACTGACTGAGCCAGCCAGGCACCCCAATGTTCTTTTTTTAAATTTCTTGTTTTGATTGAAGTGTAGTTGACATATAACATTGTGCTATTTCCAGGCATACAACATAATGATTCAATATTTGTGTATTCTGTTGAAATGATCACTACAGTAAGTTTACTTACCATTCATCATCATACAGAGTTATACATTTTTTTTCACATATGAACTCTTAGGATTTACTCTCTT
Source organism: Ailuropoda melanoleuca (assembly GCF_002007445.2). Classification (NCBI taxonomy): domain Eukaryota; kingdom Metazoa; phylum Chordata; class Mammalia; order Carnivora; family Ursidae; genus Ailuropoda; species Ailuropoda melanoleuca. The sequence goes on from NC_048232.1 coordinate 52,805,148, forward strand.
GGCAAGTTTCAAGTATGCACTACAATATTATTGACCACAGTCACTATGCTGTGGATTATATCCTCCTGACTTACTTCTTTTATAATTGGAAGTTTGTATCTTTTGACCCTCTTCACCCATTTTGCCTGCCTCCCAAGTCCCTCTTCCCCTCTAGAAGCCACAGTTCTATTCTCCATGTCTTGGAGTTTTATTTTGTTTTTTAGATTCCACATATAAGTGGTATTTGTATTTTTCTAACTTATTTCACTTAGCATAATTCCCTCAAGGTCCATCCATGTTGCAAATGGCAAGATTTTGTTCTTTTTCATGGTCAAGCAGTATTCCATTGTATATATGATATATATGAAATATATGAATGACATCTTTATCCACTATTCATCAATGGAAACTTAGGTTGTTTCCATATCTTGGCTGTAGTAAATGATGCTGCAATAACATAGGGGAGCATATATCTTTTTGAATTAGTGTATTTGTTTTCTTTGGATAAATTACCTAGTAGTGGAATTGCTGAATCATATGGTAGTTATATTTAAAAATTTTTGAGGAAATTTCATGCTGTTTTCCATAGTGGCTGTACCATTTATATTCCCACCAACAGTGCATGAAGGTCCCCTTTTCTCAACATCCTTACTAACATTTCCTTTTTTTTAAAATTAATATTAGCCATTTTAACATGTGTGAGGTGGTATTTCATTGTGATTTTAATTTGCATTTCCTTGATGACTAGTGATGTTGAACATCTTTTCATCCACCTATTGGCCAGCCATCTGTAAGTCTTCTGTAGAAAAATGTCTATTCAGGGGCACCTGGCTGGCTCAGTCAATAGAGCATGCAACTCTTGACCTCAGGGTCCTGAGTCCAAGCCTCACATTGGGTGTAGAACTTACAAAAGGAAGGAGGGAGGGAGGGAGGGAGGGAGAGAGGGAAGGAAGGAAGATAGGAAGGAAGGAAGGAAGGAAGGAAGGAAGGAAGGAAGGAAGGAAGGAAGGAAGGAAGGGAGGGTGGGTCCGTCCTTTGCTCATTTTTTTTTTTTAAAGTAGCCTCCACACCCAACACAGAGATTGAACTCACAACCCTGAGATCAAGAACTGTGCTGAGATCAAGAGTCAGATGCTTAACCAATTGAGCCACCCAGGTGACCCAACTCTGCTCATTTTTAAATTGGCGTTTGGGGATTTTTTTGGTGTTGTGTTATACATTAGTGTTTATATATTTTGAATATTAACCCTTTATTGGATATATGATTTGCAAATATTCTCTCCCTTTCAGCACATTGCCTTTTAATTTTGTTGATGGTGTCCTTGCTGTGCAGAAGCTTTTTAGCTTGATAGAATCCCATTACTTTATTTTGGTTTTTGTTGCCTTTGTTTTTAGAGTCAGATCCAAAAAAATCATTGTTGAGATTGATGCAAAGGAGTTTATTGCCTATGTTTTCTTCTAAGAGTTTTACAGTTTCAGGTCTTGCATTTAACTCTTTAATACATTTTGAGTTAATTTTTGAATATGGTGTAAGATAGTGGTTCAATTTCATTCTTTTGCATGTGGCTGTTCAGTTTTCTCACGTAATTTATTGAAGAGACTGTTCTTTCTGTATTGTATATTCTTGCCTTCTTTTTCATAAATTAATTGACATAATTATGTGTATGGGCTTATTTATGGGATTTCTATTCTGTTCTTTTGATCTGTGTGTCTGGTTTTACGCCATTGCCATATTGTTTTGATTACTATAGCTTTGTAATATAGTTTGAAATCAGAGAGTGTGAGGCCTCCAGTTTTGTCTTTCTTTCTCAACACTGGTTTGGCTAATGGAACCACAAAAGACTCTAAGTATCCCTGTTTGGGGTGCTCAACTTTCTAGTGAAGGTCCCAAAGGTTGGGGTGCCTGCTGTGGGGCATGAACCCTCAGTCCTCAGGCGGAAGCTCAGGCCTCGTGATTTTGGGTTGCTGCACTGGGGTGGGCTTTCAGTGAGACCATGTCTTTGCCTCTCCTACCAGTCTGTGTGGCCCTTTCTGTCATGGAGCAGCTGTTCAGCTAGTTTTCAGGCCTTTTTCAGAGGGAATTGTTCCATATGTAGCTATATCTTTGCTAACTCCGTGGGAGGATGTGAGTTCAGGACCTTTCTATATCATCATCTTGGGACTGCCCTTTCCCATTTAACTATTCTTATAGCTTCTATATCTCTGAATTTCCTCTTCTATTTATTCATGTTCCCTACCTTTTCCACATTAGGCTAACATATTAATCATAATTATTTTAGATTTCCTATCTGATCATTCCATCCATGTCATATCTAAGTCTGGTACTGCTAATTGCTTTGTCTCTTGATGATGGGTTTTATAAAGTTTATGTTTTGTATTTTGTACTTGATTGCTTGCAGCACATAATGTATAGAACAGTAGATACTGAGGCAAATAGTATTATTGGAAGTGACAACCCTTCTTTTGCTAGACCTGTAGAGGTTGAGCCAATACAGCTGGAATTGAGCTGGGTTTTTTTGTTGCTGCTGTGTTTACTTTCCATGTCCCATGTTTTAAACTCTACTGGATTTTCCTTGTGGTTAGGGTGGGAATTGGTTTTCTCAATGTTCTGCTTCTCCCTTAAGACTTCTCTTTGAGTTTGTACTTCAGAGAGGGTTTCTCTGTGCTCTTGTCCCTTCCCCAACAGTAGACTTGGGGTCTCTCCATGCTCTTGTCCCTTCCCCAACAGTAGACTTCTGTTGCTTGTTACTTGTTATTTGGTACTTGCAAGGAGGGTGAGGATGATGGAGAGAGGCCAGAGGAACTTTCTGTCATTCTGCTTCAGCCTCAGCCTTAGTCTTTCTTTCTGTTCTCAGGGGTGTGGTTTTTCTTAGTGATTCTACCTACTCCACCTCCTACCTCCTTGAGGTAGGAGACCTGTGTTAGACTGGGACTGTACTTTTAACTTTATAAGCACTGAATAACAAACTCATTTTACAGTATAGCCATATCTTCCCCCAAACAAAAATTTCTTGTTGGGTTCCTTTTGAAGGCATCCACTGAAGGGGATGCTTTCTTCCTTCGAGGTGGATCTGCTTCACTTCAGATAATTCATATCTGATTATGGCCCTTCCCAATCCAGTTTTAAGAGTAAAATGTTTCCTAGTATTTTTCAGATTGAGGGAGTGAAACCTGCAGCATGTTCCCGACATAGCTAGAGATTTCTTACTCCCTAATTGATCATTCTTTTCACTCTCCACCAATAAAGTCTAAAGAGATCTTTTTTTTACATTTAATTCAGTTTCAGTCCAGGTTATCTGGATTTAAAAAATTTAGACCAGTAGTTCTCAAATTTTATCTTGCAGCATCATCCCTTGGAGGGCTTGTTGAAGAAGACTGTTGGGCCTCATCTTCAGTTTCTGATTCACTAGGTCTGGGGTGGGGCCCAAGAAGTTGCATGTCTAATAAATTCCCAGTTGATGCTGACACTCTTGGTCTCAGGATGACAATTTAAACTCTGGCAGAGATTTACACATCTATATCTATCTGCACTTAATCCAACGAAGTTTAGCTATATTCAGCAGCAGTCCTATAAAGCTAGCCACGTAGGCCATGCAGGAAAAATGGATGCCTGTTTAGATGTAGTGGAGTCCCTGTAGCATGTTGTGCAGGGTTTATGAGGCACTTTATGTAATAGCTTGGGCTTTAAAGGTAAGAAGGTAGTTATGTTGGCTCTCCTGATTTAAACTTGCAAGAGAGCTAGATTTTTAAAACATTTTATGTCACTTGTCCTTTACCCTCAGCCCAGGTATATGTGCTATGATTGGACACATGATCTTTTAAACTATCACTGGTGTTGCTCAAGGTTTAATACTTCTATGATCTCCTTTTAACTGTTAATATAGTATACCCACATTTTGGTTTCTCACAAGGGACTTTACTTTCGAATTCTCTATTTCCATTCAGGAGATGGACAAATGATATTGTAATGCCATATGTCTCAAAATACAGTCCCTTAACCAGCAGTATCAGCATCACCTGGTTAACGTGATAGAAATGCAAATTCACTGGTCCTACTCAAGATCCTAAATACTGAATCAGAAATAGCCGTGGGGCTCAAACTCTGTCTAACAAGCTCACCACTGTTGTAGAATGATTAAGCTAACCATTCCTGGGACATTCCTAGGACAAGAAAGAAAGATGATGGATACTACACACTAGGATTAAAGTGATCTGATCCTTCTTGGAACAACATCTTAGCAATTACAGAAGCACATCTTACAATCTAGATTTTGCTTTTGAAAGCAGAAATGAGAAATGACCATCTGAACAGAAATACTACTACCAAAAAACCCCCAAAACCCCACAAATGAGGACAATACAATAGGTATACAGACCAATGGTAAGACCAGTAAGAAAAATTCTTTTGAGAACTGACCTAAAGTATTAATTTTGCCCAAAGAACTGATGTACTTCTTTTATATAGTATTGATGTTTATAATAATGTTTTTCCATTTCTAAATGGGTTGTCAGGAGTCTTAACAAATGTTTTACATTTAATTAAGTTTCCCCTTAGAAGACCCAAATCTAAGTTTCTAGTATAATTATTCTTCCTAATTCAAAATTTATAATCCATTTTTTTTTAAAAAAATAAAAAGTAGTATATAAGGCTCTTATTATAAGGAGCTACAAGTTATTGTTGGCAAAAGGGTATAGATAAAAGTAGTAAGGTTGTTGAAGAAGCAAGTCCATTAGTCAGGGGTGAGGCTAGTGCACAGTATGTGGCCAATTCTTCTCTACATCAAGTCCCTAATCCAGCTCTTGGTTGCCTCTCTGGTCTCTCCTACTCTTCTTGCTTACCATAGAACTTCTACCATAGTGTGTTTGTCTATTTTCAATCTTCCCACTATTTGAATGTAACCACAAGGCAGGGATTTTGTTGTTGCCTGCTTTACTTCCGAGTATGTACCCACCACATAGAGCAATGTCTGGCATATAAGTGCTAACAAGAACTTGTTGAATGACTTAAAGTCTGCAGGAATCAGAATGTTTATATTCAGTAGCTTAAAAAACTTAAATCTGGAAGCCAACTGAGATTTCTTCTTCCACAAAGTGTATATATCAGAATTTAATTATTTGGGTTTACTTGTTCCTTTTAAACATTCAGCAAACACCTACTATTTGCAAGGCACTAGGCTAAGTGCTGAGAACAAAAATGAAAAAGACCCTGTTTTTTTAAGGGGCTCACAGCAGAGTAAAATAAAAGAAACAGCTTAAAATTTTTTTTAAACCACAAAACCAAGATATGTATAGGGTGTGGTACACAGAAAATATTAAAATTTAGCTGCCTTCCCTCTGGTTTTTCTACTGCTGGTTACAGTAAAGCAAGTACTAGACAGATGTGCAGTCTCGCACAGAGTAAGATGAGAGGCAAAACTATAAATTTCCGACAAAAGAACAGATAAGGTAATAAAGCTCTTATGCAGAACATCATTATGTAACAAGGTTAGTCTGATCTGAAGGCTGATAAAACCACCGAGATGACTGCACGATATTTTACAAGCTCCATGTAAACTTTAAAAGCATCCAAAATTAGTGATGATACTGACATCCCAACAACTATAAATCTTAATGAAAACAAGGAATATTGAATAGCAATTATTACAAGTATTAAAACATTTACTAGCCCATACTTACCACCTGCCTCTTCTATGGCAAATATATTTTATGTCACATGTAAATTCTCTGCCTCTTTCCCCATCTCTCCTTCTCTGTTAACAGCAACTGGGGTCCATAAATGGATTAGATTCAGTCACACCACTAGAGCCAGTGTCCATGGAATCTGTTGGCACAGATGTGGCATGGTTACAGAGGTGTACCTTTTCCTTCTTTGCAATGGTTGAAGGAAGTCCTCCGAAATCCACCTCTTATGTATTTTTCTCCCTTACTGATCCTAGAGTAAAAAATTAGGTGCTTATGATAACTGGGTAAATCATTCCAAAATTTTAATATGAGGAAACTATTAAATTTTTAAAATACTACAAGCTTCTTTGGGTCATGATCTCAGGGTCATGAGATCAAGTCCAGCATGGGGCTCTGTGCTCAGTGGGGAGTCAAGTACTTGAGATTCTCTTTCCCTCTACCTCTCCCCCCGCTGTCTAAAATAAATGGATATTATCTTTAAAAAAATGCTAAAATCTTCTTTGGAAATATTCTGACATTATCAAGAAATCTTAGCGAAAATAAGTTAATTCCAAAGTAAATTAATACTTTTAGAAAGTCACAAATTAATGTAACTTCTTCAAAGTAATAATATAATAATTGCAATTTTGAGCATCTATCCACTAAACTCTAGGAAGTATTCAAGGCACTTTATATGATATGTCATTTACCCAAAGAAATTGAGCCCAAATGGTTAATTTGACCAATGATACGCAATCATAAAGTGGTGAAACTAAGATTTACATCTACACCTGACTGAATCCAAAACTCTTTTCAAGCGTTTAAAAACACAGAATAAGTAACAAGTGAGAAAATCATGCTGTTGTCATGCTGTCTTATTTTGAGTACTTTCTTTTGGGTGAGGTCATATCTGAGTCAACGTAAACACAATTTTTGTGTTATATATTGACATTCTACAAGTTTTCATTGGGGAGAAAAATTCACTGCTAAAACCATGGCACTATCAATGTTGCCTATCTTACTTGGTAATAAAAAAGTTCTTGAGAATTAAGCTCCAATCACCAACTAAAAATGTCTTAATTTTTTAAGAATGCAGAAATTCTTTTGCATGTATGTCAAAATATCTTTAAAAACTTTATGATGGTTTACCGGATACAGTTAGAATTTGCATCAGTAAATCACTAGCTGCTTGAGCATTAAAGCATTCATCTCAAAAAAATCCCATTATAGGGCAAAATGGTTTAGCAATAACAAGTTCTAAGGAGAGGAGAAATTTAGTGAGTGTGGAGGTGAGGATGTAGAATTAGAGAAAGAATGCAAAAACAAACCCTCAAGAAATGCTATCCTTAAAGCCTAGACATATAAAATAGGCTCATAGGTCACTTATGCAATTTCACGCAAATAAACCATCAAACTAACTGCTAATATTAGAAAAAGTCCTGCATTAAGAGATGGGAAAAACAATGAAAACCACAACTAAGTCTGGGTAAGAGCTGTGCTTTGTATTAGGCTTGGAATGTTAAATCAGTTAATAGTCTGTACATCTCAGATTTCTCACCTATAAAATGGAGACAGACTTTATTTAGCCAGCCTGTTGTACAGATCAAATGAGATATGCAAATCAGACCCATATGAAAAATGGAGTGTAAGGGAGAGAAGGTAATTTCTTCTCTTTTCTACTACCAGTCTCCTAGACATAAAAGCACAAAGTACAGGCCCTGTTAGCTGTATATTATTCAGGACAAAATCTACTAATATTTATAATTCTTAAACTTTCCCCCTTTTTCATTAACCTTTTAAAATGAAAATCTAGTTCATCTTTGTAACCTATTTATTTATTGGCATCCAAGTAGTGACAAGTTGTGATAGCCTGGTTCAAAAAAGCTTACTTTAACTTTAAAACACTTGTAATAAAATTTCAAGTTATGGTAATTAGAGAATTATTTATGTTACATTATAGAATCTTAAACTTCTGACTCGTATGTTTTTAAATTTATTACTTTGTCATCCGGTCATTTTGTAGGCAAGGAACATTAGTATGACATTGTGTCACTTACCTTAGAGAAAGAGCAATCTGTTGTTTACATAGCACTTAACCCCAGAGAACCTTTCCAAAATGAAAGTCAAGAAATGTAGTTAGAGATATGTGATAAATAGGAAAAACAATTTCAGTTTATACCCAATCCTTTTTGGATTGTACATTACACCTGTTGTACACGTATACTCACACACAGAGATCACAAACATACAGTGTACAACGTGGACATCAGAGAAAAGATTGCTTATCAGTCAGCCTTCATCTTTGCAGCCAAAGGTTTTCACTAATGGATAGTTAATAATTATTAATGGGGTCTTCTCTGTATTCTGCTTATCATGACAAGTGAAGGGCGAACTACAGGGCTATTGTGTCCTATGGGAAATACATGGTCCTAGTCTAGAGAGAATTTGGCCTTCTGGATTATCTGCTTCTTACGACAACAAACTCAGTGAGTGTGGACATTGAGAGTGATGACTGTTTCAGATTAGCCAGGAAAGACCAAGTGATAATAAACCTTTAAGCCAAAGAGCTAAGTAGCCTAATGGACTGGTGAGTATCTACTTTTTATATGAATACTCTCCAACACAGTTTGATAGCTGCTTTTCATTTGGCTTTGAAGTACTGTCATGTGAAGACAAACAACAGTAACATCTTTCGTTCTGTGAGCATGCATAGGGTAAAGTACTGGAAATAGAAAGAAGATAATTCAATTCTTGTTGTATTTAGTTAAAACATAGGCTTACTACAAGTCCTCTACCAAAGTTTCCAAACTGAAAGTGCCTGCTATGATAGTTACATATAGATGTGTAAGTAGATGGGGAGGAGGTTGAACTTTGGACAAACCTAGGTTGAAGAATAATATTTTACATCTCAATGGAATATTATCTTTATATGTACTCCCAAGCCCATGTTTGCAGCTAAGAAAAAAGCACAGGTTTAGTTTAGAAACCACAAAATGTTTATGTAAATGAAATCTTGTGCTACAAAGCCACTACTACCTTGAGACTCAGTTATTGTTTTTTACCCACTTATTATAAAAAAACTAGTTCTCGGATTCTGCATACAGACAGCTTTATGTAAAATATATAAACATTTGTCCAAATTGGTACACAGATTGCATAAATATGGCAATTAAGATTGCATTTACAGATGTGCATGTACAATGTTGCGCAAATTATCACAATATTACAATTTCAGAAATTATTCAAATTGGAATCCAAGTAAAGCAATTAGTGAAAAAATACCCATGCAGAATTCAAATATCTCAGAACAAAATTTAAATGTCTTCAGTAAAAGGTCACACATTTAAAATAGTTTTATTCATTTTATTTGTATATGTCAAAATACATTTTTATTTCCAAAATAGTGGGTTTTGCAACTAGTTTCATGCAGAAACAAGGTCTGCTCAATACTACCAATAAAATCAATATAGCACAGTAGCTGTTCAGTTTTAGATACAAAGAATAAATAACCTAAATACAAAACACTAAAATATTAGAAACATGTATTTAATCATTCTTCACAGGCATCCAAACTTCACAAATATAATCCTTAGCATGCCTAACTGTTGTGCAACCAGAACATGTTGCAGTCACTCAAACTGATCAATTATCTGTATATTTTACGTCCACATAAGACCATGGAAATTCTCTATATTCAGACCCACCATTCATACAGTTCAAATATAACCAAAAATAAAATTCCCATAACTATCCTTGTACCTTTAAAAATCAAGAATCCTGAGCTTGGTAGTAAGAGCATAACCTTATATCTTCATAAAACCAATCAAGAGAGAGGACTTAAAATCCTGCTTACCAAAACACCCTTTCCCATCCCCAAAGTAATCTAAAATAGGCAGTAGAACACAATGACCTTTTAAAATGAAGGGGTACAAATTCACATTTATATAGTATACAATACAATCAATAATACAATTAGCTACTATAAGCTTTATGATGTACAATTTATTCAAATGGCTGAACTGTTCAGTGGTTAAGGAGACAGTTATGTGCCAGAAAGATGTAATTTTTTTTTGCATGGTTTGATGAAAATATAAAAGCTATTTGTCCAAATAAAAGCCATCTTCACTATGTACTTGGTTTTGCTTTTTTTTTTTTTCTTTTTCTTTCTTTCTTTTTTTTTTTTTAAAAAGGCCACTGAAATGTATAAAATGGTCTGAACATGATGGTGGTATCAAAGTCAATGCCTCTTCACATGGCAATAACAGTGCATTTAACATTAACTCACGGGTTAAGTCTGCAAATGATTTCATAGCATTACTTTGGCTAGCACAACAGTTTTAGACAGCACTCAGATAAATATAGGTATGTGAAATGTGAAGCAATTATCTTATGCAACTTTAATTGTGGTTGAATACTATCAAATGAAAACTGGAAATAAAAGTAAAAGCACTTTACAGTAGAAAACTTTTGTAAAGACAGGGCTCCATATAATGTGTTACTTTTAAAGTCTTTATATCACATTGTTAGCAAATTTTGTTTTAACACTATTATGGAGTAGCCTACTTTGCATTAACAGACTTTTGAAATAAGGAAATAGTCAAGCATGCCATGTGGTGGTCTAAAAATCAAAACAATACACTTATTTATATATACAGCATCACTCAGTACCTGCTAAAATGAATGTGAAGATTACAGAATCTAACATCTTATACTACAGTAATAAAAAACAAACAAAAACAAAAAAGTGACCAATGAAGGCAGAAAACAGGACTTAAAAGAATCTAATCTCAATTGACTTTAAAGCATTCATATAAGAAATAAATGCATATTGCACAAACAGTGAAAGCAAATGTTCCACCAAGCAATTCAGTTCCAGGTGGAAGACAACACAGCATTAGCCTAATACATAACAATGATATCAGAAGAACAAGTGTTCTTTTCTGTAAATAAGAAAGCTGTGAAAACATAGAAGAGTCTGCCACATGAAGAGTTAGAAGGAAAAAAATACAAACCCAAACTTAGATGTAAAGCAAAAAATTAAATATTGAAAAACCGGAAACTGTGGCACATCAAAAAATGTTGAATAACTGTCTTCTGTGAGAGCTGAAAGTTTCTGTTGACACAAAAGTATTTATGTACAACTAAGGCTTACTGGTTAAATATCTGAGGCATATCTGGCCTTGAACACTTTCCTTATATGCTGGAGCTGTAAACAAGTTTTCTCAGTCATTAAAAAAAAAATCTTCTCAGCAGCTGCATTAACATGAAACAATGGTCTTGATACAAGAAAAAAAAAAAAAACCCAGAAAATTAAACAAAACAAAATTCCTAGATAAGAGGGCATTTGGCAGGATATCCGAAAATGACAGTCTCCAAGGATTCTTCCCAGGCTTCCAGTGACTGTCAGTTATGGTCCACTAGGTTGCTAATATGTGCAATTCCATTATTTGCTGCTTTTTATTTGGAAAGTTTGCTTATAACTCTAATCAAGGCCCCATTTTCATCCTTTAGCCTCTGGTTGTCTGCTTTTAGGTCTGGTAACATCTGTGAGGGGAAAAATAAAAGTTTTACTTCAATAAGAAGATACGATGTTACTCTTCATAAATTTTATATTTTCACCACAAGACACATGAACAAGCTTTGTCAGTTATATAAATTTCTAGTGGCTAAAACGTATATGAAAGAAAGAAAAAACTTGATTTGTGAAGCTAATTAGTTTAATAAATGATGGAATTAAAGGTTTATTCTCCCGAAGTTATCAATTGGAATGTACTAAATCACCCGCTATTACGACTCACAAGCACACCATATTAGAGCAGCCAAGAAAATGAAGCCTGTTTTTGTTAGGATGGGCTCTCAAAGGGAGTTCCTCTAAGACTTCCTGTCGGCACCTAAACTGAGGCCTTTTACTTTATTTACATCGGACCTCAAACCACAGTACTTACTGTTATTCCACAAGGAAACCAGCCTATTTAGCAAAGTTTTGATGAAGTTAGACTTGTTCTAAATTATTAAAATTCCTTAAAGGATTCATCTGTAGTACCAAGTTTAAGCATGTAGTACAATGTGTGATCCAAGATAGGTGCTTGTTAAGTTATAATAACTATTACTATTATTAGAATAGTATAAAATAATTTATAAGCCAAAGTAGTCAGTCTGTATTGATGAAAATACCTAAGCATTGAAAAAACCACCAGTATTTGAAGCAAACAGAAAAACACATCCTCAAAGCAAATCTATTTTCTGTTTTATAGTCACACTGAAGGAGGGGGTAGAAATGTTATCAGTAAACTGGATTTTCCACTAAGAATGAATTAAATCACACGTGCTCTGCCAGATTTGCTAGGAAGTGGAATAGCTTATATTCTGGACATTAAAACAAACTTTCCAAGGTACTTAAAATATCTTTCAATATCTTTCCTCAGCTATCAAAATGTACTAGGTTGTAAAATTAGATAAAAGTAAAACTTCTACGTGGCATAATTAAGTTAAACAAAATCTTTAAGAAGAGCTTAACTTTATGTGGAACCAACCAATTCTTGTGTTCACAATGTATGGATCTAAACCATAGTAATCTGAAGTTTATGTATTAGGATACCTCTGTAATAAAGAACTAAGAGAATATTAACTAAAGTGGTTCTGACTGAAATTGTATTATTTTGAAAAAAAGGTAAAGCATGCTTAATCTTTAGCTTCAACATATTAATTATAAGTAAAATATGTTATACTGCTTATGTTCCATTTTCTTTCTAGAAAAGAATTTTAAAGTTATATTTAAATATTTAATCCTTAAAATATTTGTAGAGCCAAAAATGTGTACAAGCTTTGCAAAAGTGCAGACAAGTCTTTAAATCCTTAAATCATTTCCTAAATTTATTGTAGTTTATCAGTCAGAATATACAATTAGTGACACTTTCTAACATTCTGAGAAGCCATGCATAATTAACAGTTACATGGTAAGCTTCAGACACAATGGCATTAATTTGTAAAAGTGAGCTTAAGACACGCTTACTAATACAAAAACACCTGCCTGGCTCTACCAAGAAGAAATGATGAAACTATAAATTATAGGTTCATAGACTGTAGATGCCTACAGAACCCTGAGCGCTTGGCTACCACTCTTGTCAAGGCCCTATTCTCAGTCAGCAGTCGCTCATTTAACTCTCTCAGAGTTTGAATTTGCTTTATTTGGTGCAGGTTCTGCAGGAATTAGAACAAAGAAACAGAAAATAAAAAAATAAGAAAATGGGAAAGTGTACAATAAAAATACAAAGAATCACAGATAATGAATACAAGAAGAAAAAATTAAGAGTCTTGACTACAAGGATATTCATTCCGAGATTTGCAAAGGTAAATAGTGTAGTCCTAAAATTCCATATCAAACAAAATATATAACAAAATCCAAAAACTTTGTCTCCAAAGCCATTCAATCATAACATTTTAATAAGGAACCAAATTCAGTAATACAATAATTAACTCTTGAAATTCTAATTCTATGGGAACATTGTCCTATGGATCAGTTCATTAATTCATAATGTGACAAAGACATTTGATGCAAGATAATACAATAAAAAGTAACCAATTAACTATGCTATTTTTTCTCCAGCAAAGAGGATTCCTTCCAACATTCAAAACAATTACTTCTATAGGTAATTTGGAGTTCAACAAAGCAGAGCTCTGCTCGTCCACTACTGTAATGTCCTTTATTTTCAAAGGAAAATATTTTTGTATTGACACCCCTTCCACCATTTATTCTCCAAGAAACAGAGTATGTGAAATGTGAAGAATAAATAATAAATCCCAAATCTTATAGTCATTACTAATTTCTTCTATACCTGAACATCAAAAGAGCCATTAAAAACTGATTAACGAAATGAGTTGAATTATATTTTCCTAGCTCACATAAAACCTAGATGTAGGAAGAAGAGAAGCACAAGATATCGATAATTCACAAACTACATAATCAGTACAGAGAACAATTAACATAAACATAATATCTATAAGAATACTGTACACCTGAGCTGATAAACAGCACTATCTCTTTTAAGTCATAGCAAGGTTTACTTACTTTGAGCTCTTCTTCCATTTCAGATATTCTTCTTTCTAGAGCTCTTCGTTCCTAGATCAATTTAAGGTACCAATATTAATCACATAATTATTATATTCTTAATTTTCTTCTAAATTGTGAAAGAGTGACACTTTAGAGTCAAAAATCAAATCAGGAGCAGTGTGGAAAAAGATGTGATGCCAGTGACGTGTAAAGAGCTTTCCAAATTTTGAGAGAAGTAAATATGAAGATTATTTTTATTAATTTCTATAAGCTCTTTCTTCAAAGCTTTGACTTTCTAGTAAGATGCTACATAACATGTTCAAACTATTTTTTTAGTTCACATAAAACTTAGGAATAAACCAATACTCAAGACTGAGGATTATATAGAAAAGAAAAAAAAAACACACATAGATGCAATTATTCTACAGTGACAGAAGCAGAAACGCAAGCAGCAAACATGCCTAAAATATGTGTACTTTAAAGTTTCCAAAGGATCTAAGAGAAGTTCATCTCCTCCGCCTACAATGTTTACTAGTCATTATTTATCCAACTGGCTTTATAGCTTTGTATTTAGGTTGATACCGTGTGCAGCATTAATGCAGTGAATCTCATGAAGAAGCAACTGCAGCACTTGAAGTACCTCCTTTCCAAGAGTGACAGGCAAAGGCAACATACAATACATGACTGCAGTGTACGGTTTTATTCTCCCTTAAATAATAAGCACTCTAGGGTGTTACGCAAAAAGCAAGCAGCGGTAATTAATGTGCTGTAAAACTTTGGTTGTTAGGTCATACCGCCCAGAAGATACTGACTCTTGCCGGTCACCTTTCAGATACAAACCATTTAAATTTAGTTTAATCACTAGACTTTCCAAGACATTCTTTCCCAGATTAATAATTAATGTTGATATTTAGTAAAGCAGTATATTTACTGTAAATGTTAATGTTTTTAGATTATGTGCTGTAAAAAGTAGATGGGACTCCTACTCATAGTCTTTTAAGTACCATGTTATTCTATTAATAGCTGGTTTAAACACTATTACATAGACAAAAACGTTATCTTCTATGAACAGAACTTCCTCCTAGTTAATAATACAGCCATGACTAATTCATAAAAACCACTGCACTTCCCAAAACACTAGGATATATAGCCTCATATCTGATCCTAATAACTTGGTGAAATCTCATAAATAACATATTTCCTTCTGCCTCATTATCTTCAATTTTATTAGGTACCTTCAAGATTTTAACTACTTTCTGGCAAAGCAAGACAAGAACACTATACCAAACTCTCTTGTCACCAAATCAGCAACTATAAAGTTGTAGGCAATTTCTTCTGTTTGACAAACTTAATAACATCAAAAAATATGGTTAAGAAAAATACACGTAAAGTGCTTAGTCCAGTGCCTGCCTGGTACATCAGAGTGCTGAATAAATGTTATTAGCAGATATTATTAATACTAGGATTAGTAATATCTGTTAAATTGAAAGTAAATTAGCTACTTTGTAATTTATTTGCCTTTGACAGGCAGACAAAGAAGGTTAGGTGAGTATGTCAGAATATAAACGTGTGTGCCACGTGTGCACAAGTCTAGATAAAAAAGGACAGACGTCAGTTCTCTCATTTTTTTTTTTTGGTCAAAAAGGTAAATTGGCTATTTTTATAATGGAATGGAGGAAAATATTTTATCAACGGCTCCTGATTATTTATTCTTTGATCTAGCTACCCAGGATGTACTTTCTTGTCTGGCTGAAACCTTGTAGGTCTAGCCACTGCTCACTTGGACTAACAGACACTATTTTCCTTTAACTTCTGATCATTTATATACTCTCAACTGCTCAGACTAAACTTGCAGAGTTCTTCCTATGGCCACTGCTAGACCTCTGAGCAATAACAATAATAAATGGAGAAATACAAATGAATATATCATTGCCAAATAAAAAACTATAGGAAGACATAAAAGGGCAAAAGCCTTTCCTAGTAGTCAATTTTTTTAATTTAAAATGTACTATTTAATTTA
The DNA here is from genome assembly GCF_002007445.2 of Ailuropoda melanoleuca. Classification (NCBI taxonomy): domain Eukaryota; kingdom Metazoa; phylum Chordata; class Mammalia; order Carnivora; family Ursidae; genus Ailuropoda; species Ailuropoda melanoleuca. The sequence goes on from NC_048232.1 coordinate 52,820,858, forward strand.
AATATTTAAATTCAAAATTAAATAAAGTATCATTAACTTTAAAAGAAATTTGAGAATTTGATGTCCTTAGAATCTTTACAAACTTTAAGAATGGATTTAAATTTTCTAAAGACTTAAACTAAATGTATGCATCAGAATGTTTTAAGTATACAACAGAAAACGAAAGAGATGAATGGCATTTCAAAAACATCGGATGCACTATCATAATGCGTACATTTCAGAATCAAGGCAAAGATTTTTTTTTAATCTGTTAAAAGAATAACATGGTAAATCAAGTCATAATACCTACAGAGGTAAGGTAATTTCACACCTAGAGAGATCCCACAGAATTGTACAAAGAAGCTAAGCCAGAAAGCATTCATAATTAAAATAATATTAATCTACATTAACAAAAATTACCATCCATAAAAATAAAATTAAAAGAAAACAAAAAAACTTACTATTGCTATGTAAAACAATAAAGGGGGGAAATGATTATTCAATAAAATGGATACTTACCCTTTTTTCCATTTCTAATAGTGACCTATCAGCAAACCTTTCTTGTCTCTGTAACAAAGTAAGAAATATAAAAGGGATATAAGTGCAATCAAGGTGGGGGGTGGTGAAGGTGAATGAAGGAGGACCATAGTATCTCCTCTAGTGGTGTTCAAATAAATCACATAATTCAGGTAGAGTAATACACGGGTATAAATAAAGAAAAGAGAAAACAACCTTGTATTGAAACAACAGAGAGTTAAAGAAATGCTTAGAAATAGAATGGTCTCCACAGCTCTCATGGTCTACCCATCACTTTTTCTCAGGTCTTTACACAGTATAGTACTGGCTAAGGATGGGTGAGTACTGTGGAACAAAACCAAAACATCCTAGAGTATCCTGTCCGATGCCCAAGCTCTCTCTTACACATCACTAGGAGGAGTGGCTAATCTGAATGGTCAGATTCTAGGACCGTGGCTGAAAGGTAGTTGGACTAGGATGAGTGAGTATCCATGCAGCCAAGCCAGTAAACTGGCCTAAATTCTGTTGTCTCTCACAGCTTCCTATTGCTCACTCTCTATCTAGAGTTTCTTTTCCAATCATCCATGCTCCAAAACTGAAAAGAAAGTTCACACCCCTTGTCACTTATAAGAAATCCTAACTATATATGGCTTTTCTTTTCCTGGTACTTAGGGCTCTCATTTTTCCTGCTTTGTATCAGGAAATGATACTGTACTATGTATCAACTGTACTATGCTATCAACTCAAAGTTGACAATATCCTGAGACCTGGGAGATAGAAGGGGTTTTAAGCCACATGTTACAGCCAGTACCTGAGGGGTCTGCATGTGGATACTGAGTAAAGGCCCAGTTAAAAACAAGTAGTTCCTAGGGGCCCCTGGGTGGCTCAGTTGGTTGAGCATCTGCCTTCAGATCAGGTCATGATCTCAGGGTCCTAGGATTGAGCCCCACGTCAGGCTCCTTGCTCAGCGTGGAGTCTGCTTCTCTCTCTGTTCTTCCTCCCACTTATACACACTCTCTCTCTCAAATAAATAAAATCTTAAAAAAAAAAAAAACCAACAAAAAACAAGTGGTATCCTAGTTCTTACACTGACTTCTGTACATATATCTCCCTTGGATTCATGGTCAGTTTGCTATAAAAACCATCAAATGACTCATTTCCCAAAAATGAATTTGTTGAAAAATCAATTTTACCAACTTACCAAAAATGGTTTTTGACAACTTTAACAAGAATGCTCTTTTATGACTATTAACCACAAAATAAAAATATATTTCATCATCAATTACATATTTCCCTTTTTTCTTCTTCTTTTTCAAATTTATTTTTAAGTAATCTCTACACCCAACATAGGGCTCAAACCTACAACCCCAAGAACAACAGCTGCGCTCTACTGACTGAGCCAAGTCAGGCGCCCTAAACGTTTCTTCATGTAATTTTCTATTCTGTCAACCATTTCAGCATTCATACTTTAGTCTCGTCAAGGCCTGTAACCAAGTTACTTTTTGATCTTCTTTTCACAATTTCTTTTTTACGGTATATAAAATTTAAAGATCTAATCACGGCCAGGTATCCTTCCTTTTCTCTGTTGTTTTAAATGGTTTTATGCTTTTGTGGTTACTCTTTCTGGAAAAATAAAAGTTGACATATTTTAATTACTTATTGTTAGAAATCAAATTCAGAATTTCAAGTATGATGAGACTTTTCAGCTAATTCTGATTTTTTGATGTTTTTAAATTAAAATTTATATTTAACTGCTAAAAATACAAAAATATGCCCCTCGAGGATACGCAAATGAATCCTAAAAAATGCTTTAAAGACTGAAAAAGGTAGTGGTGCCTGGATGGCTGCATCAGAATAGCATGGGACTCTTGATCTCAGGGGTGTGAGCTGGAGCCCCATGCTGGGTGTACACATTACTTGAGAAAAAATAAAGATTGAAAAATTTTAAAATGACATTCAAAAGCACCCAAAAGAATTCAGAAGCAGCTGAAACAATGCCATTACATATAAGTCAACAAAATTTTAGATGGAAAATTAGCATTTTTTTGAGGATTCTTCTTCATATAGGAACATTTTAGCAATTTTATGATTTATCTGCTAACTTCTTAAAGTTAAAAAATCAACTTTAGCTAATATTTTTGGTTAATGTTCTAGTTAAAGCTGTTAAAATCATACTCAGTGAATCTAGTGAATTGACATTTGACAAAATATTATTCATCAAACCAGTTTCTGGTAAATCAGCCTATTTCCCTCAGTTGGAGACTACAGGAAGGAGGGTGGCTGGACGAAGGCAGGATTCAAGGATTCTAGAATCCCTTGGCCAAGTGTTGTCAAACACACTATTAATAGGATGATAGTTCCCTTGGAAAAAAAACTCCATGCAACTGTCAAACTGTTATCAGTATGTATACCCATGAATAGTTATGGAAGTAATGCCCCAAAAAGAAAATAAAAATCAGGTGGAATGATTCATAGTAGATTTAAATGCTCAGGATAAATACTTTAAAATTGAACAAAAAGTTTAATGTTTATCAGCTTTGCTTTTACATGGACACTTAAAATTTAAAAACATTTACATAGTTTTTCCAACTAAGATATTAACCAATATAATATAATATAATATAATATAATATAATATAATATAATATAATATAATATAATATAGTATAATATATTTACCAATATCTTATACTCTGAATTACCCTTTCCATTATTCATTCAGTATACTGGGCATGGTACTTAGAATGTCTGCTAAGGCAGTTAATAGTAACTTGTTTTTCTGGCCACAATCCATAGGATCAGAAATTGGTACATGACCTAAAGGCAACTTGCTCTAGGTTGTCCAGTGTCCTATGAAATGGTCAGTAACAGGACTGCTCCATGCTGATAGTAACTGGCTAATTCTATCAGATCCCCTTTCTTGCAGACTTAGAATGAGAGACATCTAGGAAGAATTAAATGACAACAGGGTAGGAAGAAGAGTGGTGAAACAGAGAAGGTAGTAAGCAGGAAAAACACAGATTAGCTGACTCACTGTAATGACAGGACACAGCAGTAGGAAGCAGTGGACTCTTTTTTTTTTGTTGTTTTGTTTAAAGCAGTGGACATTTTTATTTAGAAAATATTATGATAAAATCTCTGGAGCTAAAGTTATTTTCAGAAAACTAGTTATGATATTTTTGTGTGAGGAGGCTCATGAAGCTACTAATGAAACCCAAAGAATGATGACTTTCCAGTTTACCATGAAGTCTAAGTTACCCCAGCAAGTTGTAACTTGAATGACATTCCAAGTTTTTATGACACCTCACTACGAAATGTGTTCTTGTTCTGACTTACTTCTCTGTGTATCTTTACAGTAAACTCTCATCAAATGATGGAATCTGCAGAGCCTCCTTAACCTCATAAGGGTAGCTTAATTCCTGGAATTTTAGCAAAGCCTCCATTGTGCATAGACAACTGCTTCACAATGTAATAGTGGTTAACAACGACGAAAAGGGGACCTGGTAACAAGTTCAACATAGAAAATTAACTTAAAAGATTGTAAAAAAGATGAATGTAAAAGAATGACCGAAGAATACAGTCTCATTCATAGAACCAGACAAGTCAGTTCTAGATGAGTGATTTCAAACTGGGTTCCAAAAGTTGAACTGCAGAAATGTGTTTATACTACAAAGTCTCATGTTAAAATTAAACAAGTTTGTTTTCTTAAAAATTACAGGACTGCTTAGAGCCTTTTAACACAAGAATAGTATCCTGTAAAATCTCCAAGATGTAGTATAGTATTTCCCATGAAACAGTTGGGTCACAAAACTCTTTCCTTTGAAGGGGACAGGTAGAGAATGAGGAAGGAATGTGCCTATTACTATCTCCCACAATTAGTATTCCATGGAAAAAGCTTGGGAAACAATTCCTAGATCATACATAGCCTAGATCATATGTATATGGTTGTGAATTTTGTTTGGCTATCCCAATTTTCTTGTCTAAAATGGTCTCCTGTAGGCTGCTGCATAGGAGGTAAGTAAAAGAGTTAATGACAAACTATCTTCTTCAAGCATTAGTGTATCAAATTAATTTTGGAAACAAACAGGAAATATTTCTAATGAATAAAAATGATTATAAAATTTTTAAAATGGCTTTAAGAAGATTCTGTATAGATGCTTTTAATGCCTTCCTACATTTGGTATGCTGGGAAATAAGCATTTAAGCCCTTTATGTAACACAACATAGGTATTTTTGGCTTAAAAATACTTCAACTTTCCATTACAAGGTTTTACTTCTGTATTTTTAATTTATTCTAGAAAGAAGTAAATGAAGTTATCAGTAAACTGTATTATTTTGATTCCTTATTAATAAGCTATTATCAGCAACCAAACTTATGTTTTGAAGGAACACCTGAGAATATTTCAATCTAATTTTTTAGATAAAATAAATCAAAACAATTACCTTCAGGATAACAAAGAGAAAAAGGTACAAACCTGGGTGGCCTTTTCCAATTGTAATTTAAGATCGGTCAGTTCCATATTTGTATCATGTAGCTGTGCTTTCAGCTTTTCATTTTCAGCTAGAATTTGTTCATAAAGCTATAAAAATTAGGGCAGAACAACAAATTACTTTTCTGCTCTCTTAATATGTTAAGATTTCCCACTGAATAGTTTGCAATATTAAAGCAAAAAGGTTAATGTAACATATGAGCTATTAAAGGATACATTAAAAATATTTTAATGCTTTATGGTTGCAAAGCAAAAATTTTTGGTCATGCAGGTATTTGTCCTATGGAAACTCTTTAATACATTAGTTCCAGTATTTAAAATTTAAGACTGCACTGACAAATCTACCTTTTGTATTTCCATTAAAACAAAAATTCAGTTATATGATAAAGAGGGACCACATACTGCAGAGGAACTAGAGCTAGAGCTGAGGAACCACTGTGATCTTCTTCCGGGGTCTGTGAGCTTTTCTGCGCATCATTCTCTCCTGAATAACTGACACTGATGTGGAGCATCAGTTGTATTTATCACTACAATTGTACTGCTTTTACTAAAGTTTTAAGATAAGTGAAATATTTCTTGAATACTTCCGTAACATTTGAATCTACTACTTCTTTCTCCCCCATCTCTACTACTACCAGTATAGATGGTTAAAATCATCTCTTATCTAAACTATTCTAAATATTAGAATTATTTTCCTGACCTCTCTCTAATTTGTCCTATACATAGCAGAAAGAGTTAACTTTTTAAAAATGATAATCTCAACTTCATATGCCAACCATTCCATTAACCCTGACATCAGAAACCCCTGAATAGCTTCCCAGTGTTCAGTATAAAGATATCCTTAAAATAGCCTGTAAAGCACTGTAGGGTCTGGTCCTGGGCTGTACATCTAAGTGCAACCTCACACTACCATCCCTTCTGCTCTACCAGCCATACTGAAAATTTAATTACTTCAATGCATCCTGCGCCTTTCTACCACCAGGTCTATGCCTTTCTATTTCACTCCATCTAGAAAACTTCTTCCATCTTGCTAGTTAACTAATCGTCCTTCTATGATTTGCTTCTGAAGCTTCACTTCTTTAGGAAATCTTATCTTTAGGCCCTGTCACTTTCCTTTGTTATACACTCTTATGAAATGGATTCTTTACTTCGGATAATTGTTTCAATATTTAAGTTACACATTTATTGATATGACTGTATGATCATGTCGGTCTCTTCTACTACATGGAAGATGTCCATAAGAGCAAGGACAGTATCTCCAACTCTACTGCCCATGAGGAGAAGCTCACTACTTAGGACAGTGTTTAATTCTTTACTGAATGAATGACAATCTTATACATAATGTAAACTGACCCTCCACCTTCCTTCTTTTGCTGACTTTGCTTGTAAGAAACCAATTCAAATAGCTGCCTACTACTTGGGGGAACATGTACAAATATCACAAGCCTTCTTTTTCCCCAACAAACTTCATGTTTATTCTAAGCTTAAAATATTAAGAATTATGAGAGTCAGAATCCTAGACTGTTGAGTTTCCAGAACTTCTTAAATACTTCCATCCTTAAGACATGATAGCAGTTACGCTACCACAAGTTTTTTAGTTACCTAGGAAAAACTATATTCACTTAGGAAGAGCTCTGTTCTTTGTTTGGCTGCCTCTTATTGACAAATAGGTAGAGAAAAGTGTGTGTTCATGCTTGTGTGAGTATACATGCATATACAACCCCCCCCCCCCAAGCCCACCTGCACCAATGCCTCTTTTCCAGCTCAATCACAGTACCGGCCTGAGACACTTAAGTGTGAAATAAAGTCTCTTCCTTTTAAAAAACAAACAGCTATTTATATTCTCTGTACCATTTAGTGCTCCAAACTGAAAATTAAAGTTAAGTTATTTCAAGATGCTGATTTCATTATAAATTTCCAGGAATAATATCGAAATATAAATGTATTAATACAAAAGATTATTTTTAATTAAATATAGTTAAATAATCCAAGTACCTTTTTAAAGTCAGTTGAGTCGTCCTTTTCTAGCCTGCTACTATAAGGTTTTCTTTCTTCTAAGTAAGTGTATGATCCAGAGCGACCCAGCAAGGAATCATACCGATCACCAGCTGATGTGGAACTGGTTTCGTATCTTTAAAAGATGAGTCAAAGTCAAAATCTTTATTATAGGCTTTTACAGCTTCCATTAACATGCATCCTAGTATATCTTGACTTGATATTCCAAAATAGTAGGTAACATTCTCTTTCATCTATTCTCTGTTATCATCTGTATTTGTGATAATAAATGAAAGTTATTTATAATACTATTAATTTCTAGTATTTGAGGAAGAGATTCAATATATCTAGATCTAAAAAGTCAGAACTAGTTTCACACCATGATAAATTATTTCAACAATTTTAAACTGTACTCTTCTACATTTTAAAATCTCTGAAATCAGAACACGGCTTGTAACTGTTGGTGTATTACACTTGAATTGGTAGCACTTTTCCTTTAAGTGGCATGCAGTTTAAAAATTAGTAACAGCTGAGATTTGATAAACTCCTCTATCCAAAGTGATAGATAATAGGTCTGCCCTAAACAGAAGGAACATAATCTCATCTGTACATGAGAATTTTCTTATTATCTCGTTATGAATTCAGGTTACTTTTTCCTGATAAATGCTATTGCCTCTACATTTCAATTCCACAGAATCATCAATATATAAAAATTTGTTCTTGGTTTTACAAGGCTTTGGTTAACTCTTATGAGCAAGAGAAATGGAACGGAGATTAGACTTAAGGGCACCGTGGAGTTTTCTAAAAGGTGAATAATTTTGAGCTAGATGACAATTTTTAGTGTCTGCATTGTTTTTCTTTTATCTAAAGCAGGGATCTGAGAGAAGATTCAGAATACCTAATCAAATACATTTCTGGTGGGTTTCATCAGCCTCTGCTGTTAATAATGACATAGTTAATACTGAAGGAACTTAGGAAGCTTAGTTAATACTGAAGTAACTTAGGAAGCTTAGGAAAACTTAAAAAGTTTTCCTGTTGAAACGATTTAAGAAAAAATTTTCTCTGCTGTTAATAATGACATAGTTAATACTGAAGTAACTTAGGAAGCTTAGGAAAACTTAAAAAGTTTCCAGCTGTAAGGATTTAAGAAAAAATTTTCTTTTTTAGTGACTTACTATGACTACTGAACTAGAAGTAAAGGCTTTGACAAAGAAAGCTTGTAACAGTTATTAGGTCATCTAAACATCTACAGATTTTTATTATTCAAATAATTCCAACTTACAAAATCTATAAATATCTAAGCAACACAGAATAAAAATAAGAAAAAAATCAGTAAAAATGTAAAACATACCTAGAAATGGAATCCGTCTATAAAGAAAGAGAAAAACACAGGCATATTAATTCTTATACTCTCATTAAAGTAACTTGATTGATGAAGTAAATTTAACATTTATACTGTTTTCCACACTATTTAACTTACCTATTTACTATATATATATATGTTTTTTTTTAAAAAGATTTTATTTATTTATTTGACAGAGAGAGAGAGACAGCCAGCGAGAGAGGAAACACAAGCGGGGGAGTGGGAGAGGAAGAAGCAGGCTCCCAACGGAGGAGCCTGATGTGGGGCTCGATACCAGAATGCAGGGATCACGCCCTGAGCTGAAGGAAGATGCTTAACGACTGAGCCACCCAGGCGCCCCTACTATATATATGTTTTAACTTTAATGTGATTGTTCAGAAGTTCTAGAACAGAGTCACTATATATTTTTCATGCATAATAACCACATAATTACATTTCACAATTTATGGTCATCTTTTATGAATTCCTACAAATGCCACCATACAATATTTTTAATTAGAAGAAAAAAAAGAAACTAAGACATATATCTATTACTTCTACCTACTCAGGAGAAAGCAATATGTTTATTTGTATTAATAAATGTCAAGTTTACTACATTACATCCCAAAGCAACTATTTTTCTCATTTTTCTGTTTTTGAGGCAATAACATGAGAGGCAAACAAATGAATACCTAAGGTATTTAATGTGCAATAATATACACATAATTTTAAAATTTACTTTCTAGAAATCCAGCTCCAAATTCCGTCAAAGTTTAGCAACTTGGAGGTAGGAAATTATGACTTAATTTTCTCAAGCAAATGGTATACTTTATCAATGTTTCATAACTCTTCTTATCTAAATGGTGAAATGATTCATAGGGTAAAAGAATCTTAGTTGGGGACAAAGTAGGTTTTTTTTGGTGGTCATCTTTAACTCTTTCCCTTTCTATCGAAGCTCTTGCTCAAACTATACTTTTCTGTAAGGCAACTATTCAGAAATGGTTTGTTAAATTTCTGAATTAGGTAATTGTATTTTTCCATTACATCTATCTTTGAACGCATTGTAAAATTAATGGGTTCCTCTGGGATTGTTTAAAGTCTAATTTGGACCAAAAACACCTTACTAAAGTCTATTTAAATTTCCTTTGCAAAACCAATTTTAACTTTGCACTTGCTTCCTATTTTTTTGTTGTAATGCTTCATTTCATTATTTGTTCATTAGTTTCATGACAATTTTGAATTTAAATTTCAACTTTTAAGAGATTCAAAATCATACATTGCTAAGAGAACAGACTTTGAAAGTTCTTATCACAAGAGAAAAAAATGTAACTATGTGTGGAAATGGATGTTAACTAGACTTACATATGCAAATAATGAATCACTATGTTGAACACCTGAAACTAATACAATATTACAAGTCAATGATATCTCAATTAAGAAAATAACAAAACCAAAAAAACCCAAGATATTATTCAAATTCAGGAAAATATCCATGTATGAAATAAAATGTGTACATAGCAAATGAAAACATCACCATTCACCTCACAGTTTGCACTCTGGTTCACGGATTTAAATTTAAGAAAAAATAAAAACTCCAAGCAGTTACAGAAATCATTCAAATTCCATTTCTTTGTCTTTAAAAATCATGGTGCTAACCATTGGTTATTTTTTATATTTTTGAGATCATAATAAAAAACACCTGACATAAAAGTTACCATCTAAATTACTTTTAGGAGTATAGCTTAATAGTGTTAACTATATTCACATTGTTGTGCGACACATCTCTAGAATGTTTCCATCTTGCAAAATGAACTTTATACTCCCCATATTCTTCTACCCATAGCCCTGGAAACAACAATTCTACTTCCTAAGAGTTCGAATAGTTTAAATACCTCATGTAAGTGGAATCATGCAGTATGTTTATTTCGTGACCAGCTTATTACATTTAGTGTGTGTCCTTATTTCATACAGCAATGATCTTGCTCCCTGTGTTTCAAAATTATTTTTCCAAACTAAAAATACACTTAATTACAGTACATATAAGCTCATCTAAAAGTACCACAGCATAAAAAGTTCCTCTATAACTCCCTGCCTCGAACCCTCAAGGTAACAGTAGGACCCTGGGATCATGACCTGAGCTAAAGACAGACACTTAACCAACTGAGCCACCCAGGATCATGACCTGAGCTAAAGGCAGACACTTAACCAACTGAGCCACCCAGGTGTGCCTGATGCTACAAGTTTTTTAAAAGAGAGTGGCATACCTAATGGCTAGAAGCACTTTTCTTGTTTATTAATAAGTAGAAGACACTGTGTTAGTGTGTTAACCTCCATTCTTCCTTTTATTCATGGTGTACCAGTCATTCAATTTAGGTGAGATGGTATACAGCCCACATTAGTAGCAAAATGGCTGCAATACCCTAGTGGTTGCCCTTGTCTGGCCTAAGCCAATTATTATAATCCCAGCCCTGAGAGGTAAACCTGCTTAAGGATGAAGATGACATAGAGGGTTGTGTAATACAACTGGAGAGTAATAAATTGTTTAATTTGGTTTCAGTTGGGTTTTCTGTTACTTGTAACAGAAGAGCTAAATAATCCCCTACTTAAAATGAACAAAACCTATTTAAATTGTTTGGAACTAAGAAAAGGTTTCTTTTTAGAAACAATTTCTTCTCGATCTTCATGTATCTCATGTATAATTTTAACAGTAAAACTTAAACACAAGTATCAATATGCTTCAAAGTCACAACTTTGAAATCAGAAAATCTTCCCTTCTGTCCCAGCCTGGTGGATGTGAGGTATATGTGATAAGGCAGTGAGAAGTGTCAACTAGGGATGGTTTACTAACCCATTCCCCCTTGTTTACCTATTATTTTTCCCTTGAAAGATGGGAATTACAGAATATAATAAACATGAGACACAGGGGAACTGGGGATACTGACAACTGAGAGGCAAAGGGTTTAAAAGTGATAAAACTTTACCCTGCAAATAATTTACCCTTGGAAATAATTAATTCTTCAGTATCTCTCTGGGTACCTAATTATAAAATAAAAGTACCTTTCAGGACAAAATAGGAAACTTGGCTTTAAAAGTAACATCCATAGTCACAGAGCACAGGTAATCACCTTCTGGTCACTTCGTATTATCGTAGATCCTTGCTGACTGAAAAGAACTTCAATAGCTCTACTTAGGAACTCCAAGTCAAAAATAAAGATGATATGACAGAATGCCATTTCAGGTTAGATACTGCTAGCTTAGAAGATCAGAACTAACTCATATTATACAGCTTTACCCCTATGTGAATAGAGCTCTTTAAAGCATGTCAGCTTTCTCCACAGCCAACCAATAGGGCATAGAGGGGGAAAATAGTTAGTGGGAGGAAACTTTCAGCATTTGCTAGTTATGTAACCTTTTAAGTCATTCAAACTTGCCTTAGTTTCTTCATCACTACTGAGGGAAAAAAAATGCGTTTTTGGAGAAGATTGTCGGTATGGTCAATTGTGATAATATAAAAGTCCTTTAGAGCACTAAATTTCTAAACAAATGTAAAGAAAGTAAAAAGACTTACTGTCTTCTCTAGAAGGTAACTTTGCCTTCCACTACTTCTCGATATCCCTTAGATACTTTTGTTTTTCTATTCAACTTCGGAGATTAATTTACATATATTAAACTATCCATTTAGAGTATGCAGTTTGATAAGTTTAACGGCTGTATATATCCAGAAAATCACCACTATAATAATCAAGATCCAGAATATTTCCATTGCCTCTATAATATTCTTTATGACACTTCCAGTCCATTTACCCCTGATCCCAGAGAAACACTGAGTCTATCCCCAGCATGCAGGTACAGTGTAGAGTACCTATCTTCCATGAATAAATACAAACACAAGCAAACAAACAAATACAAACACAAGTAATCCTTAAAAAATATGAATACTTCTAAACACACAAAATGCTTTTTACCTGAGTTTCTTTCTTATTGGATCCTTCTTCTGTATCTGATTGTTGTTCTTGTTCATTTTCGTCGCTCTAAAATAGATTGTCAATTTACTTTAGAAAAAAAAAATAAATTTCAAACACTTGATGCTTAAATATTTAAGGCTTTTCTAATTTTTTTAAAAAAGATTTATTTATTTGAGAGAGAGAGTGCATGCAAGCAAGCGGTGGGGTGGGTACGAAGGGTGGGGGAGAGGCAGAGAGAATGTGGAGCAGACTCCCTGCTGAGCAGGGAGCCTGATGTAGGGCTCAATCTCACGACCCTGAGATCATGACCCGACTGAAAATCAAGAGTCAGTCGCTTAACCAACTGAGCTACCCAGCCACCCCTGGTCTTTTCTAATTTAAAATGAACCTTGAGAAAAATCTACCAGGAAACAAATCAAAAGGAAAACGGATTTTTATGTGGGAATGTTTCTACCCTATTTTGAGGAAGGCTTTATTTTGTCTGCATGACACAATCTAAGTAGGTTAACATACATGGTGAAAAAAGACCATCTACCTAAAAACATGATTTAGAAACACATTCACAGTGGATGAGGAAACTGAAGGCTTAGCAGAAGAAGGTATTACATTTTATACTGCAATGATACCACATGTGCTTTATAAATGTACTATTTAGACACCCAACTATAATGGGGCATCAAAAATAGGAAATTCATTATATTAAGAAAAGTTGGATTCTCTAAGCTTGGCAAGATTTATACAAAAGTCTTACTATATTTAGGTAGTTTATCAACATCTGGAAGTTTCTTGGGAGTTTACAGCATACTAAATAGAAATCAGGTGAAACCAATGGTGCTACTGCTAGTTTTATTTATTAATATAAATGTTAATATAAAAACATGAATTCCACACATGAAATGATTGTTTTTAAAAATTGCAGTTTCATGGGAAAACATAGAAACTGGAAATTTAAAAAGTGGGGAGGTTCAGAGGTCCTCAAAGTAGTAATAAAAAAAAAGGGGGGGGGAAGCCTACTAATAAAAGAGATTAAAAAGCTGCCTAACTACATAACCCTTTCTTGACAGAGCTTTTGGTTCTTTTTGTATGTTGTCTGATACAGGTTCAAATGTGGCTAAGGGAAGAAGACCTGTGCTCTGATGGCTAATTAGGACACAATTCAGTGCAGGCTCAAGTTAAAAAGATGAGTACTGCCAATATAAATCCCAGGAAGAATCCTTACAATGCAAGTTAAGGGTATTCCAGACAGTGAAGTTCTGAAGGGAGAGCTGGTCTGAATCAAACCAGGGAAAAATAAATACTATATAGTAAACACAGCTTTGACTATGAATCTCCTACTACGTATGATTTATTAAAAAGATAATCCTAAGTAACAAGAGTTACTATGTTAGGGTCCTAAGACCGAGGTTTTATTTTACTGTTACTAAAATGTTAATGAGCAATCAATTAAAATCAACCAGATATTATATACTTCTTGATGAACAAAGATACCTTGCCAAAACAATTTTTGAACCAGAATGGGATCGGTTTTCTACTTGGTAGTTACCAATTGGTAAAATGGCAGTTACCAATTTATAGGAAATATTAAAAAAACACATGAATGTGTTAAACAACATTTCTCGTATATGATAACCCAGTTAATTCAAAAATAATTGTAAGCAAAAAAAAAAAATGAGATGGAGGGAGAAACTGATTAAAGATATAACTGATCATAACGCATAGTCCCTACTATATTACAATCAAACCAGCAAAGCTTCTACAACAAACCACGTATGGCATATATTAAGACAAATGGACATTACAACTGACTGGATATTAAATATTAAGGATTTATTGTTAACTTACTTAACAATAAATGTAATCACAGTATTGTGATCATTTGTTGTATGGTAACACATACTGTGATTACTTTTATTACTGAAAAAATACAATTCTAGTAATTTTTAAAAAGGAATCCTTTCCTCTTAAAAATACAAAAATTTTTAGATGAAATGATATTCTGTAGACTTTCTTCAAATAATATGGGAGTTGGGGAGGTGGTAGGGATTTAGTTTAAACAACGGATATCTGGGATGGGGGGTCATTATACTTCCCTGTCACTTCTGAACTTTACTGTTACTTTGAATTTTCTATATTAAAAATTAAAAGAAAAATGGGAAAAAAAACCCGCAAGAGACTGAAAAAACCCAAACAGATTATGTTTGTCCTTCCATAGTTATATGTTCTATTGAAACAGCATAAATTTCACGTTAACTATGCTATGCTATAGTTCTTCTTTCTCCTGTATATGAATAGCAATGTTAGGCATATATACAATCAGGGATAAGGAAAAAAATAAAATTTTGTACGATTGTTATAATTTGCTAAGTCAAAGCACTACTTCTATCAAACCACTTGAGATATTATGTACTGTATAATCATATTCATGAAAATGGAACATAAAGCATCTTAAGGAGTTCTTGGTAGATGGTGAAGTAGGAGGATCCTGAGTTCACCTTCCATGGACACACTGAAGCAACAGCTATATATAATGTAACTCACTCTGAAAACAACCTAAAAATTAGCAGAACAGATCTTCCATTGCTAAAAAAACATACAGAGGCCCCATGGAGAAGCATAGAAGGGGCGGAGAGGCAGTTGGGTACCAAACCTCCCACACGGCAACCCACAAATAAGAAGGATATCACAGGTACAGAACTCCTCAAGGAGCAAGGAGTATCATGCCTCACATTGGACAATCCCTACTCTGGGGACCTACATGGGGAAGATGACTCCCCGTAACATTTGGCTTTGAAAATAAGCAGGGCTTAACTCCAGGAACTTTGAAAATCAGTGGGGTATACTCTGGAAGAGCCAGAAGGCTATAGGAAACCGACACTCCACTTTCAAAGGGCCATTGTACTATGTCATTTGGTTCGAGATCCTGCCCAGAAGCAGTCATTTGAAAAGCACCTGGGTTATACATGAAGATTTACTTACTAATTTCAGGGCATGTGCTTGAGGGGCAAGGATCTGTAGGAGTTTTCTCCAGGAAAGGAGGTACTAGCTAGCACCATTCCCAACCCCCTTCTGCCTAGTTGGTCGGACACAGGAGCCAATTCTGACACCTTCTATCTACATTACCAGCACTGCTCACCCCACCCCAGCTTTCCCTGTGGATGCTCCCCACTCCATCCACTCACCCTGGCAGGCACCCCTTCAAAGTGGCTCCTGCTCTGTAACACCTGGCGGGCAGCCTTGCTCAGGACTGGTGTCCCCAGAAAAGGATTACTGCCCCATCACACCTAGCAGGCAACCCTGGTGGGAACTGGAACACTTTCAAAGCTACTCCTGTCCTGGGGAGGGGGAGAGCCAGTCTCACCCACCAGCCTACCCATAGCAGCTACTGCCAGGCTTCTCAGTCAGCTGCACTGGGGCCAGCACCGCCCATCAGTGCATCTGCAGTAGTCACAGGCTGGTCACTGCAGCCAGCTGGGCTGAGGGCCAGCCCACCCACCAGTTCCCCCAGATCATGGCCTAGTTACCACAGGAAGGTACACACAGCTCACACACTGGACACCCTTGGAGTGCCTGGTTCTGCTGATAGGGTGGGGGGAAGGGTTGTGTTACAGGGCACCACAAAACCTTTTCTACACAAGGCCACTACTTTCAGGACCAGGAGACATGGCTGACCTACCTAATACAGAGAGACAAACACAAAGAGTAGGACAAAATGAGGAAACTGAGGATTATGTTCCAAATCAAAGACAAAGACTAAGACAAAACCTCAGAAAAAGAACTAAAGGAAATGGTTTACCTGATATAGGGTTCAAAGTCATGATCATAAAGATGTTCACCAGATGAGAGAAGAACAGATGAACTAAGGGTAAACTTCAACAAAGATAAGGAAAATATAAAGAAGAACCAATCAGAGCTGAAGAATACAGTAACTGAAATGAAAAATACACTAGAGGAAACAGCAGATTAGAGAATGCAAAAGAATGAAATCTGTAATCTGGAAGGGTAGTGGAAAGCATGCAAGCTGAACAACAAAAAGAGAAAAAGAACTAAAAATGAGGATAGGTTAAGGGACCTCTGGGACAACATCAAGCATATTAACATTAACATTATAGGGGTCCCAGAAGGAAAAGAGGGAGAGAAAGAGGCAGAAAATTTATTTTAAGAATTAGTAACTGAAAACTTCCCTGAGGGAGGGAACAGACATCCAGATCCAGGAAGTGCACAGATCTCCAAACAAGAGGAATCCAAGAAGGTCCACACCAAGATATATATTCATCAAAACATCAAAAATTAAAGATTAAGAGAATTTTAAAATCAACTAGTTATGAACATGGGAAACCCTATAAGGCTATTAGCTTATTTTTCAGCAGAAACTTTGCAGGCCAGAAGAGAGTGGCATGATGTAAGACTGCCATGGAAAAAACCTACAACCAAGATTACCTAGAAAGGTTATCATTAAGAACTAAAGGAGGGATGAAGAGTTTTCCAGACAAAAAAGTTAAAGGACTTCTTCACCACTAAACCAGCCTTACAAGAAATGTTAAAGAGACTTCTGTAAGTGGAAAAGAGAAGGCCATAACTAGAAATAAGAAATTTATAAAAGGAAAAAATTTCACTGGCTAGTATACGAAGGTTAAAAAACAAAAGTATTTGTTAAAAAACAAAATCAATTATACCTAGAAAAATTAAAGGATACATAAAATAAAAGTAGTGAAATATGTGACATATAAACTGTAGAGGAGGGAGTAAAAATGTAGTACTTTTAGAATGTGTTTGAACTTCAGTGATGACTATTAAATTAAGACAGACTGCTATATACATAGGATGTTATATATGAACCTCATGGTAACAACAAACCAAAACCTAAAGTGGATACACAAAAAATAAAAAGGAATCCAAGCATACCACTAAAGAAAGTCATCAAATCACAAGGGAAGAGAGCAAGAGAAGAAAGGAACAGAGAACTACAAAAACAACCAGAAAACAATGAACAAAATTGAAGTACCTAACTATCAATAATTCCTTTAAATGTAAATGGACTAAATGCTCCAATCAAAAGACAAAGGATGACTAACTGGTTAAAAAAAAAAACCAAGATCTAATTATATGCTGCCCACAAGAGACTATTTCAGATCTAAAGATTCATACAGGCTAAAAGTGAAGGGATGGAAAAAAATATTCTATGCAAATGGAAGGAAAAAAAAAAAAGCTGGGGCAGCAATACTTTTATTAGACAAAACACACTTTAAGACAAAGACTAAAAACAGACAAAGAGGGCCTTACAAAATGTTGAAGAGATCAATCCAACAAGAGAATATAAGAATTTAAATATCAATGTACCCAACATAGGAACACCTAAAAATATAAAGAAAATATTAACAGACATAAAGGCCAAAATTGAAAATCATACAGTAATAGTAGGGAACTTTTTACACCCTACTTGTATCAATGGACAGATCACCCAGACAGAAAAATCAATAAGGAAACAGTGGCTTTGAAGGACACATTAGACCAGATGGACTTAACAGATATATACAGAACACTTCATCCAAAAACAAAATACATTCTTTTCAAGTGCACATGGAATATTCTCAAGGACAGATCATGTTAGGCCACAAAATAAGTCTCCATAAATTTAAGACTGAAGTCATACCAAGTATCTTTTCTGACCAAAATGGTATGAAACTAAAAATAAATTAGGAGAAAACTGGAAGAAAAATGAACAAGTGACGGTAAACAACACGCTACTCAACAAACAATGGGTCAACAAAGAAATCGAAGTGGAAATAAAAAAATACTTGGACATAAATGAAAAGGGAAAGAATGGTTCAAAATCTTTGAGTTGCAACAAAAATGGTTCTAAAAGGGAAGTTTATAGTGATACAGGCCTACCTTAAGAAATAAGAAAAATCTCAAACAATCTAACCTTATACCTAAAGGAGTTAGAAAAATAACAAAGCCCAAAGTTAGCAGAAAAAAGGAAATACAGATCAGAGCAGAAATAAATGAAATATAAACTAAAAAAACAATAAAAAAGATCAATGAAATAAAGAGCTGGTTCTCTGAAAAGAGAAACAAAATTGACAAACCTTTAGCCAGTTTCCGCAAGAAAAAAAGAGAATTGAAATAAATAAAAAATGAAAGAGAAGGTACAATGGACACCACAGGAATACAAAGAATTGTAAGACTACTAAAAACAACGACATGCCAACAAATTAGAAGAAACTGAAAAGTGATAGTAATCAAAACATTATAGTACCGTCAAAAAACAGACACAGATCAACAGAGCAGAACAGGGAGCCCAGAAATAAACCCATGCTTATATGGTTAATCTTCGACAAAGCAAAAGAATATATATTAAGGAAAAGACAGTCTCTTTGAAAAATAGTGCTGGAAAACCAGACAGCTACATGAAAAAGAATGAAACCGGACCATTTTTATACCATTAACAAAAATAAACTCAGATAAACTGAAAAGGTGCTTGACATCAATAACCATCAGGGAAATGCCAAAAAGACCACAACCCCCTCCCGCAAGAGACATTATCTTGCACCTGTCAGAATGGTTAGCATCAAAAAGATAAGAAATAGCAAATATTGGTGAGGAAGTGGAGAAAAGGGAATCTTTGTGCACTGTTGGTGGGAATGCAAATTGGTGCAGCCACTATGGACAACAGTATGGAGCTTCCTCAAAAAATTAAAAAGAAATACCGTATTATCCAGTAATCCTCTTACTGGGTAATTTACCTGAAGAAAACTAAAACACTAATCTTTAAAGACAGATTTATCCCCATGTTCACTGCAGCATTATTTACAATAGCCAAGACAAGGAAGCAACCTAAGCATCCATCGACAGATTAAATAAAGAAGATGTGGAAATACATACAATGGCATATTAGACATAAAAAAAATGAAATCTTGCCATTCACAACATGGATAGACCTAGAGAGTATTATGCTAAGTGAAATAAGTCAAACAGAGAAAAATAAATACCACATGGTTTTACTTTTATGTGGACTCTAAAAGCCCAAAAAATTAACAAACAAACAAGCAGAAACAGACTCATAAACACAGAAAATGAACTGGTTGTTTCAAGAGAGGAGGGGGAGATAGGTTAAAAAGATGAAGGGGATTAAGAGGTTCAAGCTTCCATTTATAAAATAAGTCAAGGTGATGACAAGTACAGCATAGGGAATATAGTCAATAATATTGTAATAACTGTATAATGAGAGATGGTTACTACACTTATTATAGTGGGCATTTTGTATGTAATTGTTAAATCACTATGTTGTATACTTCAAACTAATATATAATAATTATAAGAATACATAAAGCATCTCTCTTTCAAAGAATCTCCAAGGTAAAGCAGTTAAGCCTCTATACAATTTTTTTAATATATATATATACATATATATAAAGAATATATATATATATATATTTTATATAAGAATATATATTATATATAAACACATACACACTTCCTGAGCTGTGGCTGTTAGCTATTATTTTTATTCCAAAATCGGGACAGAACTCTTGCTTATTAGTAATACCAAAACTCTAAGTACTCATTAACTATCCTTCAGAAGAACTTTTCTGATTTAATAACTTGACTCAAAACATATAGTGATGACCTAAAGAATATGTAATCTGAGGTATATAGAAAATTATTAGTATGTACTTCTGGAAAGATTAAGTATACTATCAAGTAGTTATATGTTAACAGGTTCTCACATCTTGAGTCCAAAATGAAACTCCTGTAGATCTCCTTTTCTCTCTTGGTCGCCGTCGTTCTCGGATTGATTTAGGTTGTGATTTATCTTCGCCTTCTTTTTCCTCTTCTCTTTTTTCTCCCTCTGTTAAAGATTACAATGAACCACATGGTACTAATGTATCTTGACAGTATTTTATAAGAAAAATATAATAACAATTCAAAGTCAACCTCCTTCACGAAGCCTTCTAAAATTCTCCAATCAGAATTATTTTTTGCCCTTCTCAGTGCTCCTATAAAACACTTGGTTTAAACAAGTATTTGTACCTCCCACTGGAGAGGTTCTTGATCAAGACAAGTTTCAATTATTTCATTTTCCTGGTGCCTCATACAAAACTTTTGCCAAAAGACACACTTAATATTTGCTGGATAAAAAAATAATTGAATCCTATGAAGAGAATAGGGCTTGAGTTATTAATGTCTGATAGGGAGAGGCAGTTACTAAATCCAAAATTAACACTTCAAGGAAACCAGTTCTTAATGATGGAATAACTAGCAGGCATCCAAGAAGTTTATCAGTTTCTGTTTCTACTATTTCCAGTCCTCATTCAGTAGTAGAATAAATACAGTATTCATTCCATTTCTATTAGAATCTAAGAACACTTTTTTTCTGGAAAAAATATTTATATTTTATTAAAAACAAATCAACATAAAATAGATATAGTCTCAAAATTTGTTTCCTTCCTAGGACAATTAAAATAGCTTTAGACTTATATACTAAAAAAAAATATTAGGGCCTTTAAATTTGTTTTAAAAAGCAGACATCTATGTGGAACAAAGTAATGTTAAAAATTATTTTTTAAAAGTTTCCTTGTGTCATTAGCAAGCAGTCACAGCAAAAGAAAATTCTAAAATTATAGTATTAAGAGGGTTTTTTAAGAGTTGGTTTAGGGCAACGATCTCAAACTCCAATGCTTACAGTGGACTTCCAGATAACATAAATGGATAAAACAGGTCGGGGGGGCACTTTTCCAAGTAGTGCGGGGCTGCTAACTGTTTGGCTCTAGCCAGTTGCTGGTATGTGAGAATTTTTAGACCCACTGTTGCTAAATCTTCCAATTTTTCAATAGAAGATGAAAATCTAAACTTTTATTGGCTCAAAAGTTTTACAAACATTATGTGGGCCTCACACTCAGTGGTTTAAACAACTGAAGGGGCGCCTGGGGGGCTCAGTTGGTTGAGCCTCTGACTCTTGATTTCAACTCAGGTCATGACCTCAGGGTCATGGGATCGAGCCTCGCATAGGGCTCTGTGTTTAGCTGAGAGTCTGTTGCTTGAGATTTTCTCCTTCCTTCTCCCTCTGCTTCTCCCACAACTCACATATGCATGCTTTCTCTCTCAAATAAATAAATAAATCTGAAAAAAAAAAAAAGAACTGAAAAAGAACTGAAATATTTCTGACCAAAAAAGAAAAGTCAGCTGAAAATTAAGTTTTATCCTATATGATGATTGATACTGTCATGACTAATTCTATGAGATTTTCTTTTAAAATATAAAATGCCTACAATTAGAAATGATTTTATGTAGTACCCACCTCTGAATTAAAGTAGGAATTATTAAAATTTAAATAGGAAGTTTATATTAGGAAATGTTGAGTGATCACCAATATGCCAAGCATATAGCTGAAAATCTATTTCTCAAGAATAAGCTTTAATAAAAACAATTTTGTTTTAGCAAGGAAATTACATGTGTACATGATTTTAGTTTAAAACAATTTCACACACAAAAAATTTAAGAACTATGATCCATGCAACAGGCAAGAAATAAGGCACTAATGAACTGGTCCTAGAAATAGTCTCCTATCAGTTCTTCTATATTGACTTTTTTCTATGTTGTTGGACATAAAAATTTTTGTGAAGTCTTGGATTATAAAGATATATGTATCAATTATAAAGATATATGTACCAATGCACAGATATCAATGTATCAATATAAAGATATGTATCAATTATAAAGATATATGTATCAATTATAAAGATGTATGTATCAATAAAAATTTTTGTGAACTCTTAAATTATAAAGATATATGTATCAATATGTATCAATCAAAGATATACATAATTTTCTATTTTTATTTTCTACTCGTCTCATTCTCATCCATCATATTCTTTCTGAAAGAATGGCAGAATGATTCCCAGTTTAGAATGCTGTTTTTTTCTGTTGAACTATAAAAGAAAAAGAAAAAGAAAAAGAAATGGATTCAAATGATTATTTGTAGGAAACAAAGTGTTTAAAAAATTTAGCCTTCTTACCTCTTTCATTTTCTTTTGTTAATCCTCTGGAGTAAGCAGAAGTTATACCTACAAGACTATTTGGCCTGTTTAGTTGACTTGAAGCATAAAGTGAACTGCTCATGGTAGAAATAGAAGAGGATGGAGTGGCTGAACTTGAAGTTGATACTGGTCTGTAACGTTGGTAAGTCTGTGAAAATATTACAATTAATACCCATTTAAAATATTAAACAGTTAAAAACATATAAACATTTAAATTCATTTTAAAGGATAAATAATGTTCTAATCATCTCGAAATAATTCAGATTTCTCGTTAAAATCCTTTTGAGTATTTTGTATATGGTCTGTTGGTATATAAATCTCTTGTATTCTAGAGTCATAACAACTATTCATACTATTTGACCTACCTATGTTGTTGGTATACTATTACCTCATCATATGTTCTAGAGTACTTTTGTTTATATTCATCTTCTCTTGATGTTTCTGACTCCTTCTTTTCTTCTTGTTTCTCTTTATCCTGTTTTTCTTTTTCCTCTTTTTCTTTTTCTTCATTTTCTTGTTCTCTGGTTCGGGCAGAACGACTTCTTCCTATTGTTTTCTCAGCTTCCTGAAGATCAGTCAATGTTACTCCCTGAATGCAAAAAAGGTAAATTTAATAATGAGAGGCATTACAGCTTGTTTCAAAGAAATATTTTATAAGTAGACAAATTTAATATGAATGTATTAAAAAGAAACTGAAACAGAATTTCTACTTGGCAAGTCACATTCATTCTATGAAGAATCATCATGAGCAAGCACAATAGGTACTGGGAAAGATACAAAATGTGTGTAAGAAATAGCCTCTATATTCAAGAAATTAACAAAAACAAAGGGGAGGTGACAAAAGTAACACAAGAATTCCTAAGAAGTTCAGAGAAAAAAGGAAAGAATGGCATATACACTGTTTATATACTGAATTTATGTGTACCTATGTTTTTGTGTATATTATTTGCAGAGAAAATTTTGGTAAAAGAAATAATTTTTGAAGGACAAGCCTTGAACAACAAGTTAAGATTTCAAGAAGTAAAGGTACAAAGACAGAAAAAATATGTTAAGATCTTAGCAAATAGTTCAGCTTGAAATGTGCATAAGAGTAAGGACTGAGGAGCCGAATCTGGACTTCGGAGCTCCTCAACTGTAGGAAAGGATACACATAGGGTAAAAGGATAGTGATATATTAGATATAATTAGAATGGTAAGGAGGTTAAGGAGAGGATAACTAGACTGAATGACATTTTCCTCATACTTGTACATTAGCTGTTTGAAATATCTAACATAATAGACCTATTCCCCACAGCTCCAAATATTCATAGAATTCTTTAATAATCAGACATATTGATTAATTAACACTTATTGAATACTCTGTGCCAGGCACCATCTTAGTAACGACAACAAAAAAATATTCAAAGACATACAAAGGCATATGCTAATTGGATTAAATATAATATTAACAATGTGACTATATACAAAAGGCTAGGGCAGGATGATTAAAGCAATCTTTATTTTTAAGATTTACCCACATTATATACTGATATCGATTAATTCTTTTTTTTTCTCAGTTTTTAAAAATTTACTTAAGTAATCTCTACGCCCAATGTGGGGCTCGAACTCACCACCCCAGATCCTCTGACTGAGCCAGCCAGATGCCCCAATGACATCAATATTTTCAGAGAAGTGAAAAAGAGAAAGGTAATTTGTTTCGAAGTTTTATATATTATACACATTAAATATACCTGTGTTGATCTTCTAGACTGTCTTGCTTGTCTAGATCTTGCTTTTCTTTGGGATTCAGACTCTTCGTCTCTAACAGGAGTGAGGTATGATCTACAGTAATAAGTAAAAACTGTTAGTTGGAGATACAGTATCTGTGAATATAATTACATATGAATGTGTGAATGAATACAAATTTAAGCATTTTAATGGGTTTTAAGAAGAAGTCTTCAAAAATGGTTACATCTACCGTGAAAAGTCAACAATAGAATCTGATAAAATTTTTAGACTGGAAATGATCATATTAACTTATATTTTTCAAGTTTCTCCTAACTATAGTTTTTGTTTTTTTTAAACCATGTGACATCAGTCATCTTTTACTTTTTCTATGCATCCTTTAAAGCTCTAAGTTCAGAGAGTACACCACATCTCAAACTCCTTAGAATAATTTTTAGTTTTTTCAGAGTTCTTTTGGAGAGCCCCATCCCTTTTGATTTACCTTTCTCTTCCTTCACACTCTTCAGTTTTTAGAAATCTGTTTTCTAAAACCAGAATACATGATTCATTATTCCTAGGATTCACCTCCTTGAATAATTAACCCTAAGATGACAAGGTCACTTGTCATCCAAAATCTAGTTGCCTTAATTCCATCAATTAACTGCTACTTACTGGTTAAAGTTAGTTCTAGAAGACTGGTTTTCTGTGTTGCTTCTAATCTAATTACAAATAAACTTTAACGTAGGTAAGTCAAGAACTTCTCTAGAGGGTGTTTTTGATTGAGACATCCAACTAATTTAGAGCAGGATGAAAATCCTCTCCCTACTTTTTTTTTGACTTAAGTTGTTTTTATCACCTGGTTTGAGAAAATGTCACCTGATCTTTCTACTTGGCTGAATAACTTATGGCACTATTTCATAATGATATAACTGATTTTTTTCTCTTTATCCATATGTTCTCTATCATGTTTTCACCTCTAGGTTTCTACAATAGCCTGAAAGATTACGTCTTTTTGCTATTACAGTAGCACTACTCATATAAATCAGCCACACATCATGAAGCATTAGAAGAGTTCTTAACTAAATTTGGCTTCTACTAAAACAGTGGTACAGATTTAAGTTTACAACCTAAAATTTTAATTAAAAAAATTAAATGTCTAATTATTTTTCTGTTACTTTTATTATTTATTTTTTAAAAGATTTTAATTTTTTTGACAGAGAGAGAGAGAGTGCACGCACATGGGAAAGCACAAGCAGGGGGAATGGCAGGCAGAGGAAGAAGCAGGGTCCCCACTGAGCAGGGAGTCTGATGTGGGGCTTGATCCCAGGACTCTGGGATCATGACCTGAACCTAAGGCAGAAGCTTAACTGACCGTGCCACCCAAGCCCGTTTTCTGTTACTTTTAATTTGTCCTGTGTCCAGGGCATGGAAAAAATTCACTAAACGAAACATTTTAGTTATCAACTTTCTTTAGTTTGACTTTCTTTTAGAGATTCTATAACACATGGCTTCATCTGTACCAATGCACAGATCCAAAGAGATGAGCAGAATTGGTAGGATACCTGCCCTCTTGATGGTCCATGATGCTCTAGCTACACTAAGCTTGGTAGTTCTCTCTCCCACTGTTTTATAATTTTCATTCTGTCTATATATCAACTCTTGTGAGTTTTAAGCTTTTTATTTAGATATAACATATTAAAAAAACCAGATATAACAGATACTTCCTATTTTTATAACAACTGCAGTGATTTTCCTAGGACGAGTAATTTAAAAGGTGAAAGAGAGTAACAATAAACTTGTTATTATAGTTTCAGTTTAAGAAAATTAATTCTGGAATATAGTGAGGAGCTTCTTTGTGGCAGAAGTTGGTCATATGTATTTGGAAAATGCTTACATTCTAACCTTCTCTAGGAAAATCACATGTTAAAGGCTCTGAGAAGAACTGAAAGAAGAAACCTGTTTAACCGTGTTTAACTATGCATTTCTTCAAGATCATTTAAGTAAAAAATATTTTTCTTTTGTGGTACACCTGCTACATGTGGAAAGTGCTCTGTAAAACATCAGCTTGAAAAATATGTCCTGATGGCTATTTTTTAGCCAATCACTTAGTACTTATTTATGCATCTACTGCCCCTACACAATTTATTGCTTTTTGGACTTCTCCCAGATGAGGGGAAGGAAAAAAAAATAAAAGGAGATGAAACCTCAATGAAATAGCAAATCTGGTTAAACAGAAAAACTTTACAGCAGCTTAGATGGCTGCATGCATCATTTCAGTATTTCATGAACTGCTCTGAAAGTAAAGCATGAACATGGACTTCTAAATCTGACTCCCCTATGTAATGGTCAAAATTCCCATATTTAGTTTAGAACAGGGAAATCTGCATTGCCATTTGCCCTTTTGATCTCCAAGGCAATCAACCATCACACTCTCTTGTTCAAAAGAGCGATTCTTTTTCAAGTTTCAAGTTGCCATAAAAGTTAAATATATTTATCATATCTGGCTTAACATATATAGATAGGTTAAGGGGATAAAAATTCCTAAATGGAAGACTTACAATTTCTGTTCGTTTAAATTTTCCATACATTTGCTCCAAATTAGCAAAAGAATCTAGCCTATCAATTTGTAATACACAATGTATTTCCTATTATTTTAAGAGTCCCCATCTGGTATTCAGTTCCTTTCTCCTCTCTTGGAGTTCCTGTATAGAACAGACCTCTATGAAGAAAATTAATTCATATATTTTATGTGTTTTTAATTAAAAAGAGCTGACCAGGGCACCTGGGTGGCTCAGTCGGGTGGGCGTCTGCTTTCAGCTCAGGTCATGAGCCCAGGGTCCTGGGATCGAGTCCCACACTAAGCTCCCTGCTCAGTGGGGAGTCTGCTTATCCTTCTGCATGACCACCAAACAGCAGAATATATCAGTCAAAATCCACTGCTGCCTTAATCATTACTATATCATACTGTCATACTGGATCTCTTTTGTAAAACTATATAGGGTGCATAATTTTACTCCTTAGTTGTCTCACATTGCTTACTATTTTCCGTGCAAAGGTTATTTTTAAATTACGAATTTTCCAATAATTCCAATTATTCTATATATTTTTAATTTCACTTTCTTTTTTAAAAAAGATTTACTTATTTTGGGGGGGGTGCAGGAGGGGAGGTGCCCAGGAAGAGATAGGGAGAAAATTCCAGCAGACTTGCTGCTGAGTGGGGAGCCTGACATAGCGCTCCATTTCACGACTCTAGGATCATGACCTGAGCCAAATCAAGAGGAGGACACTCAACTGACTGAATCACCCAGGCACCCTAATTTCACTGACATTTATTGGCTGAAATATTCATATTTACTTATAATATTTATATTTCGGGTAGTCAACAAATTACATTTTTAAAAAACTGAAAACCAACACTTGTTTTTCTTTCAGCTTTTTTCCTTGCAGAGGGAAGAAAAATGAGCAAATGCAAGCTGGCTGAGTCAAGGCAAAAAGGTGGAAGAAAATAATTATACAAAGCAACAGTTCCATGTGAATTCATGCTACAAATAAGAACTTACTAGTAAGATACTGTTTTGTAGTTTGAAAAGACTGGAGAACTAGAAATATTTTAAAAATGAAAGAATTTGCTATCATGCTCCATCTATTTAAAGCTAGTTTCTCTTCTATACTCCCCACCCTGCAACCACCATTAAACCACTGGAAATATTTACTAAATAACAAAATTCAAGAATACTGTGAAATTTAATAGTTAGTATGGTAACTTTATATAATATCTGAAAGAATATATGTAAGGATACCTTAAATGGCATAAATGTATTAACTTATCTTTTTTTACACACAATATATATTTAAATCCTAATATGTACATTTTGAGGACATTCAACCATATACATTTCAAAACCATTAACAAAATTCAACTGAAGGACAAAAGAGGCCAACAATGTATTCAAAACTGCAAACAATTACTTGACATGAAACAAAACACAAACATTAATATTATCACAAACATCACTGAAACAGAGTAAGACAAAGAAAACCTCTGTAATATGCACCAGGAAAAATTTCATACACATTTTGTTTCTTATGCTATCAAAATCTGTTCTGTCCTATTAATATCTCCAAATATTTAATTCTCAATCTTTAATGTCTTCCATCTCTCCAACAACTTTAAAATAAAGAAATCTGAGGTTAAGAATCATAATTTGTTTGCTCTGAAATAACTGATGATTCCAGGAAGATACTCATTAGACTTTAATTGTCACTGGAAACATTTTTAAAAGCATGGAATCCTAGAAATAGAAAGTATTCTAGAAGTCAAAAATTATATAAATCAAATACCTCATTTTACAGAAGAAGAAATTCTGACCTGAAGAGCAAGCACTCTAACCTTAGGATTAAAGCAGAGCAAGGAGTAAAAAACTAAGAATTCCTGACCTTTTTGCCTTCACTCCCCCTACACCATAAAAGCAAAGTCCTCAAATTTATTTTCATTAGAAAAGAACGATGGATGCCTATGATCCTCTAATTTCTGTTGGCTATATGGCCTTACCTGAAAACACCTCAAAAGCCTAAAAATAATTTAAATTTAGAAAAATGAAGAATTATATTATGGTATGACCTATACTGATATTCAAATCACAAAATGTTAATTGCTTATAATAGTTTCATCATAAAAATAGAAATAAAACATAAACAGTGGTAGAAAATAAAGATGCAATGACAGAAAATTTTTAACATTAAAAAAATTTAATGTCTTCTTACTTTTCATATATTCACCACAAATATTACTGCAAGGATACTGATTCTTTGCTAGGCACCAGAGATAAAGACTGCATATGAACATTACATGCCAGAAATAAGAGAAAGTTGATCCGGTTGGTATTTTTGTAAAAAAAAAAAAAAAAAAAAAAAAAAAAAAAAAAAAAAGTTATGCAGCTAATTTAATTTTGCAAGAATAAATATAGAAATGGTCACATTTAGTTTCCTAACACTTTCGTTTTCCTCAAGAGGGAAAGCAAAATTCAAAGCTAGGAACTAGGTATGATAGCAGAAAAAAATACTGATTTTCCTGTAAACTTGGGCTTTGCCTTAGTTCTCATACTAATTATATAAAAGTGGAAAAGTCACTTAATATCTCTGAGTCTTAGTCACCTTCTGTAAAGCAAGGATATCACAGGTAAGTTCCTTTCCACATCTGTGATTCCGTACCAATTAGCAGCAGTAGGAAGAAGT
This sequence comes from Ailuropoda melanoleuca, assembly GCF_002007445.2. NCBI lineage: Eukaryota > Metazoa > Chordata > Mammalia > Carnivora > Ursidae > Ailuropoda > Ailuropoda melanoleuca. The sequence continues at coordinate 52,850,121 of NC_048232.1, forward strand.
AAAGCAATGCTCTTAACATTTAAGCACACAAAATCAATTCATAAACCCTTTAGGAAATTTAATTAATGAGTGCCTTTTATGTGCTAGAATTAAAATTAAGTGCATGTACTCACTGTACTTAAAAATTACTTGGCTTACACGTATGCCTAAGAAACCTTTCTTCAAGAGAATCTTAAAAGGAAAATCTCAAAAATAACTAGAACAAAAACAGTTAAAATCCATCAAACTTTTTAATAATGGGGGAAACATAGAGAAGAATGAAAAATCTGTTTTCATCAGTTAGATCTAGTCTTCCATGAGTCTGATTGGGTGTGTTTAGATCTTCATCACAAAAACGTCTTGAACTAGAACCACCATTAAAAACATGAAGATGGCTAAGAAGACGTGTGTCTGGCTCATTGCCTTGAAATGAAAACATCAATTCTGTCAGAGGGAGTCACCAAGCCTAAATGCTAGTAATTGCCCATTATATCAGTCTACACAGTTCTGAGGTGATACAGGTTACTTCATTTATTAACCTACCAAAGAGATGGTCACAGACTTGACAAGATTAAAAAGCAAAACAAACAATTTTCATCACTGGGCAAGATAGATCAGCAGTCCCGTGAGGACCTTTACACACCTGCGTCTCTCCCTGACCTCTGAAGTGGAGGAGACAGTGCCAGCAGTAGTTGTAGTCAGGGTTGTGGTTGAGGCTGCAGCATTTACAACAGTTGGAGCAACAGGGATGGTCAATGCCGTAGGAACACTGTCCTTTTCTTTTTCAGTACTATCCTCAGCCCACAAACGATTTGAGGTACTATCACATCATAAGCAGCAACACAAAAAGAGAAAAAGGAAACAGCTAAACAATGAAAGCACTTTCTAGCAGCTGAAACATGTGACTACAGGGGTGGATTTTTTTAAAACACAAGGTAGGACATCTTTTAACTATGAACCAAAAAGCTCACCCAGAGCTGTCAAAGGAAAAATTTACATTTTAAGCTGCCTGATTCAAGGAAAGTTAATAATTCAGGAACTTAATTTTTCCCCCAGACATGCATAATTGCCTCTTTTTGGAACCAATTTTTGATTGTAAATAATTTTAATGAGGTAAATGAAAAAATCCAGAGCCCCACAATCTTCTAAACAAAAATGCATGCACATACATAAGCACACAGTAGGCCTGAACACAAAATGTATCTGTGACTCACCTGCTTTGTGTGCCTGCTGAGGAGGAACCCGTTGTAATCTTTGTAGTAGTGCTTGTGCTGGAAAGCAGGCTTTTCTGAAGCCCAGCTGCAGAGGTAACTGTTGGTGTTGATGTGGTGCTTGGAACACTAGAACTAATCAAATCATCTGGTCTTCTACCAAAGGAGCAACTAAAGGAAAGAGTCATATCTATATAGGATGTGTTTGTATGTGTATTCTATAGTTAATGTCTATATATTATACAGATTGACAAAGCTAGGAAAAATCTAAAAAACTGTGTTCCTAAATACACCACCAGCTCCAGCACCAAGAGTTGCATCTACAACTTGCTAGGAGTCTGGATGATTTCACTAATTTGGTAGTATATCATTTTACTACCTCCCCCCTCCCTCAATAGGACTCAAAGATGATCTGATCTGGTATCTTTCATTCCTGGACTGTTACAGACCATATGGTCATGCCAGGCTGAGTCTGAGAAAAACACTTAGGTTTGGTTTTACTCAGAGAAAGTAAAGACGGACCTTTTTGAAGAAAAGTGTTTCAGCAGTGAGTCACATCCTTAGGAGTGACCCATGCCTGTATTATACTGTTCATCTTCTTTTTGGCTGTTTTTAGCAGAGAAAATATCTAAAGCCCCCCCCCGCCCCATGTGATTGTTACTATCATTTCAATTCAAGACACTTCCATATCTCTGAGTTCTCAGAAAAGTAGAAACTTCCAGGTCACTAAATAATAACCAGATCAATGAAGACACTGATCTATTTCAACTGCTCTAGTTAATTATATAAGGAATTCCTTTTAAATATCCTACAATCTAAAAGATACTCCCTAATATATCAAATCTAATGAAATTATATATAAATATATAATAGGAAGGCATAAGTAGAAGTAAATTTTCACCCATCTTTAAATATATCTTCTGGGTCTTTAAATGATATTTTATTTAAACAACGAAAGACATACTTATAAAAGCACATATTTTCTTAATGATATTAAATTGAGGGCTCCAAACAAGCTGCCTCATATTTTTATAAAAGACATGAAAGTTATTCAAAAAATATATTACCTTTTATGATAAGTTGATCCTTCATTAACTGAGCTATTCTTTTTGAGATCATCTTCCCATTTTCTTCTTGTATAGGAACTACTTGTTCGCAAACTTGAGGAATCTCTGTGAAAAGAACATCCTTCAAATTCTGGTATATAATTTTAAAATAGGGTTAAGAAAGCTGTAGATTAATAAACATTAGTAGAAGGGGAAACCTCTGCTCAGGAAGGGAAAGTTCCTTGGGAAAACACTTTGGCATATTTATTAAGAAGTGAAAGCAATTCTACTTCTAAGATTCTATCCCTAGGGTATAATTCTAATTATACGGGGGAAAATGAAGATGTTTACAGAAGTTTTACTTATGATCACAAAATATGGGAGGGGGTGAGGCAGAGAGAGAACCCCAGGCAGGCACAGAGCCCGACACGGGGTTAAATCTCACGACCCTGAGATCATGACCTGAGCTGAAATCAGGAGTTGGACACTTAACTGACTGAGTCACCCAGGTACCCAAATAAAGATTTCATAGTAAAAACATAAAGCAAATCATAATGAATCCACCTGTTTTCTTTCTCTTCAATGTCAGATGTACTGGCTAGTCGTCTTGGTATTGTAGGTGCAACATATGCGAGCCTTGTTCCTTTACTATCTTTCTCCTACACAACAGGAAAAAAAAATGAGTAAAAATAAATCTGTATGATGATTACAGGAGCTGCTAAAAGTATTAAGGAAAGAGTAGTCAACAATGTACAATTATACAGCCATCACAGTTTACTTTTTAGTATTTTTCCAAAGTTCCTAGCTATACTCTAATTAATGTCTATCAATAGTACTATAAACACTAAAGGACAGCCTGTTTAACCAATTTTCTTTTCTTTCCCCTTTAATCTAGAATTAGACAGTATTTTAATATAAGGAAAAAAAATCCCTCCACATTTTAATGACTTTTAAAACTTCTATAACAGATTATAACGTAACGCAATATAATAAAGTAAAACATTCTTATTTTTCCAGAGAAAAAAGGTCTCAAAAATGGTTGACTGGTAAGTCCCAATTATTTGTTATGTAAGTTATTTACTACTTTGATATAACATTAAAATATTCAGAACAAAAATTACTTAAATTATATTTATCCAAATCTGGTTGAGACTGTAGTAGTAGCAAGGGCATCTGATACATTCCCACTGTACTGTCATCAAGTACTCAGAAAATAATTGGGCAGTCAATTCATACAAACCAAAAACATTAAAATTACTTGATGAGAAATTCCATTTCTGAATTTCTGATACAAAGAAACACTTTTATTTATTTAAAGATTTTATTTATTTATTTGACAGAGATAGAGACAGCCAGAGAGAGAGGGAGCACAAGCAGGGGGAGTGGGAGAGGAAGAAGCAGGCTCATAGCGGAAGAGCCTGATGTGGGGCTCGATCCCATAACGCCAGGATCACGCCCTGAGCTGAAGGCAGACGCTTAACGACTGCGCCACCCAAGCGCCCCTACAAAGAAACACTTTTAAATAGAGGAAGGAAACTATATGGAAAAAAGTCCAAGCACTGAAAATGCAATAGAAAATAAATAATCCAGCTATATAAAGTATCACTGAATGAACTGTAGTACATTCTATTTGCTATTATTTATAATTTAATACTACCTTTCCAAATATAGTTATTAAAACTACTCCATGAGAGGGAGGTTGCTTTTGATGTATCAGATGAAAAAGGAGATAAAAATGCAGACACTGGATATACTCCTAGGAGTATAATTACATTCTGGAATAAATAAATTCTAGAATAAATGCCCCTTAATACATTTTATTGTAAGCTCTCAAGTAGGATGAAGCATTCATTTGAGTATAATCTCATAATTTATTTTTTTGGCAAATACACCTCATTTCCCCAATACTTATAGAGGCACACTTCATTTTATTGCACTTAACAGCTATTGTGGTTTTTACAAATTGAAATTTGTTAAAACCCTGCATCAAGCAAGTATATCCCAGCCATTTTCCAACAGCATTTGCTCACTTTATGTCTCTGTGTCACATTTTGGTGATTCCCACAATATTTCAATTTTTTTTTTAAAGATTTATTTTTTTGTTTGAGAGAGAGAGAGAGCACACACAGAAGCAGGTGGAGGGGCAGAAGGAGAGGGAGAGAGAATCTCAAGCAGACTCTGCACTGAGTGAGAAGCGTGGTGGGGGGCTTGGTCTCACAACCCTGAGATCGTAACCTGAGCCAACACCAAGAATCAGACACTTAACCAAAAGAGCTGCCCAGACACCCTCAAGCTTTTTCATTATTACATTTGCTATGATGATCTGTGATCAGTGATTACGACCTGCTGAAAGCTCAGATCAAGGTTAGCATTTTTTAGCAATAAAGTATTTTTTAATTAAGGTATATATATTTTCTTTAGACATAATGCTACTACACACTTAAGAGACTACAGTATAGTATAAATATATTTTTTATATACAGTGGAAACAAAAAAAGTCATTTGACTTCCTTTATTGCCATGGTCTGGAGTCAAACCCATATCTCCTGACGTATGCCTGTAATTCCATACTGACATCTATTTTAGGTGGGTATATTTATATTATCATGTAATTCATTAAGTCAGGTGAATTAAGCTAATACAGATCTAATAATGATACATAGTAGAAAATACAACAAATCTGATGTTCCCGGAAAACAAATTATTAGAGTTTTGATAGAAACCAGATTAGGAAATAGATTACCTTTTCTTTATTATCCAAAGAGGAGGAAAGCCTAGGACTTGAAGCTGAACGCATCACACCTGCAGTGTCTTTGTCTTTCTGAGCCTCTTTAGATGCTGTGATTTCTGCAAGTGCACCATAACTGCCAGTCTTTCTAAGTCCTAACCTCCAAGATGCAGGAGACTCATCCTTTCTCTCTTCTTCTTTGGGGGAAACTTTTGTAGCTGAGGTTGGAAACTGTTATTTTATTTTTAAGGAAGAGAAAAAATAATTATCAAGACTGGTCAATCCTTAAGCTGGAAATGACAAGTTTACAGATAATATGTCTCAAACTATAGTTAATATCAGGAGAAACACTTTTACTAAGTAGGTTAATGTCTTAGTAAAAAATGTAAAGATCTAAAACTGAAAAAAAAACAACCAAACTACCTTTCCAAAAGTTAGACTTAATAAAACACACTCCACACTTTATATCACAGAAAAATTATGATGCAAATACAAAGAACAGAAATGAGCACACCATAAGGACTTTAAAACCATGCATCTTTGGAACCAATATTCATATTAAACTTGTTATGTTGTAACCTAATATAAATCCTTGCACATAGAAATGCCTCACCATAGATTTTTCACCCTTACTGGGCACAAGAACAATGCCAGTTTTGCGCAAGCCCTGCCTCCATGATGCAGGATCTACTGATTCCACCACAGGCATGATAGGAGCAATGAAATCATACTAAAGCCAATTAAAATAAGACAGGTAAAGAGATAAAGATTGAAAGCATAAAAACAGAAAAGAAAGTTATGAACAAAACACACTTTTTTAAAAAAAGATTTTTATAACAAACGAAAACCCAATAACTGGGTAATGATCCAATCTTAAAAGTCACTGGGAGCAAGTTCTAGTTTTAGCATGAGAGAGAGATTCTGAAAGACTCTAATGAAGAAATTTCTGAAGCAGTTAAAGGCACATGAAGCAGATAATGCTACAGTATATGAATGAACAAACTTACTGCATCTGAATTTTGTTTTTATTCATTTATATACTCGGGTTAAAAATTTTTAATCCAGCATAATCAACAAAAAGTAATAACTGATGTATCTTCCACTTATGATATTTAATCAGTAATATTTTTAATATCATAGCCTTAAACTATTTGATTTTACCAAAAAATATTAATTTAAACATTTCAACTAAAAACTAATTTTTTTAAACAAATACTTATTTCATTTTCAAGGCTTTCCAAAAGCCATAAAAATAAAACATCTGTTATCTTTAACTAGTTCATTTCATCGACTCACAGAGTTTAAATATTTAACCGCAGTTAAGAATAGATAGGTGAATATAGCAACTAAGTAGTTCCTGTAAATATAGGATATGGGTAATTAAAAAAAAAACAACAAAACACTTTCCCCCATATTTATTGCCAAAGTTTGCTATAATTAGCAGTTTAAGAGGGCTTGTTAAAGCACCCAGGATGTGAGAGGGCTACTTCATAGACAAAACTATTGTGTAAGATACCTCTGGTACCTCCAGTAAATAATTCCTATTGATAGGGTCAAAAAATAGACTCAAGATATACAGCATTCCCCAGTTCCTAAAATGTGCACTGAAGCATTCTAGAGTGCCAGGATAAAATCAGAAGGGCACTGTAGAGTATTCTGAAGTTTTAACAGAAAGTACAGTGACACCTGTTGGATGCTGCACAAACTGCCATTGTTAACTTACTTGCACTTAACTACTTAAATGAAGCAAAGTGGTAATTCTTTTGGCCAATGAAAAAAAATTAATAAAATATTAAGCGTTTCCACTGACTGAGAAAGTCCAGGGCCGTCTGTAACATTTTATACAATAATAAAGGGACTGAGATGACTGGTTATTGACTTCCGAGTCTAAAGTCAGAGCATCCAAGAATAGGGGTGGGCAAACTTTACTGTAAAGGACCAGATTGTGAATTATAGGCTTTTGCAAACCTTAGAGTCTCTGTTCTAACAAAACTTTATTTAGGTATGATGAAATCTGAATTTGTGTCATAAAATATTCTTTTGATTTTCCCAACCATTTAAAAATATTAAAACCATTCTAACATGTGGGCTGTACAAAAACAGGAAGTAGGTCAGCTTTGGCCCACAGACCATGGTTTGCCAATACCCTGACTTAGAACCTCCCCAGCTGGAAATAAAATTACTCCTCCATGATAAAATAGGTAACCTAACATTTACTGAGTGTTACAACAGAAGCTAACATTTAATAAATATTTGTTCCTGTCAGGCCCTAAGCTTAAAAGTCCTTCACATGCATTATCTCATTTAACCCTTGCAACCACCCAGTGAAATACTATTATTACTGCTATTTTAGAATTGCGAAAAATGAGGCAGTATTATCAATTTGGATACGGACATTTGTTGCACTGTAATGACTGATATATCTCCATTCTGCCTAATGTGAATTTGAATTTATTGGTTTATGTGTTTCAAAGCTCCTCTCAATTTTACTTGGTCTATAAATGAACATCTCTGAAATACTCAACTATACCCACTCCCTGAAACTCTTCTTTTAGCTTTTGTAAACAGTACGCTGTTTTGACTTTCTTACTTTTCTCACCACCCACCTTTTTGGTCTTCTTGTTGTTGTTAGCACAGTCCTGTAACATAAGCATTTCAAGACTCTTCTCAGATCTCCTATCTTCCCTTTCTACTTTCTCCTCCTGAGGGCTGGGAATAGTCTTCTATACTTCCTCAGGCTAAATATTAACAGTACTCAGCTTATTCTCAAATTTGTTATCTTTAGTTCAGTCTGACTCCTAAATTCCTAGTCCTCAATTTCTACTTACCTAAAGAATGATCTACCTGAAACTCAACATATTTCAAATCAAACACCTTTATTTCCAAACTGGCTCTCCCTCAGCTCCCTATTTCTGTTAGTAGCAACAATAAATTTCTTCACTTCCCAATATTTGAAACTTTGTAGTCCTGTTAGACTTCTTAGTCATCTTCCCCCATATATAAATTAGGTGCCAAGTCGCTGAATCTCCTGTCCTTTGTAAGACCACTGCCACTTCTCTAGTTTATCATCTTGGGCAACTTTAATAACATTCTAATCAATCTTCTCTCAATTAGCCTCCCTTCAAATACACCTGTATGTTGCAACCAAAATAATATTCTATAAAGAATAATTCTCTCATGGCCTTGTTCAAACATTTTCTATGGTTCTCTGCTATCTATCAACTATAAAAATGTCACCATAGAAATGAAGACACTCCACAATTTGGCTTTACTTTTCCTGTTTTACTCTGTATATGTACCCTATAAATCAACCAAACTATACAACTTATTTTTCCTGCAAAATATTTCACATTATCCAGGGGCGCCTGGGTGGCACAGCGGTTAAGCGTCTGCCTTCAGCTCAGGGCGTGATCCCAGTGTTGTGGGATCGAGCCCCACATCAGGCTCCTCCGCTATGAGCCTGCTTCTTCCTCTCCCACTCCCCCTGCTTGTGTTCCCTCTCTCGCTGGCTGTCTTTATCTCTGTCAAATAAATAAATAAAATCTTTTAAAAAAAAAATTTCACATTATCCCTACTTTGTTCACATTGCTTCTCTTCTCTTCCTTTCAGTAAACTGTACAAACTCTCCTTCTCTGTTAGTGGAAATACCACCTACTTATTAAAGATCTATCTCAAATGTTCTAGCTTTATTACCTCAAATCAAATATGATCTCTTCCATTTTTTTCTCAAGATTTATTTATTTGAGACAGAGAGAAAGAGAGAGCGTACACATGGCAGGGGAAGCAGCAGAGGGAAAGGGAGAGAGGGACCCGAGCAGACTCCGCACTGAACACAAAGCCCAACATGGGACTCCATCCCACAACCCTTATATCATGACCTGAGCCAAAACCACGAATCATACTCAACTGACTGCACCACCCAGGCACCACTCAGGCACCACTCTCTTCCATTTTTAAACTATCTTTCTGTACTTGTACACCTTTACTGGCATGTATCATATGCCCACAGTACATAGTTTATTAAATTATTATTACACTTAATAACTGGATTCAATTAGCCAAAACACTTAATTCTAAGAAAATTATTACCTTTTACCATCTAGTAAAATACAGCTTACACTTAATCAGAATTTATGTGCATACAACAAAGTAGGTAATCTTTTTCAGAGATTCCCAACAATATTTATTTTGATTAAAGAGAGGTATGTAAATTTCACTGTTAAAATTTTAAAGTTTACTTATTATTATTATTTTTTAGTAATTTCTACACCCATTGCAGGGTTTAAACTCATGAACCCGAGATCAAGAGTCGCATACTCTCCTGACCAAGCCAGCCACGCGCCCCTACTGTTAAAATTCTAAATCATAAAAGCAAACTGATAGTTTTATAGGAAACATCACCAGAAATCACAAGCCTGGTCTCTCTTTAATTTTAGCTGAAGAGTTAAGAACTTAAGGGAAGATCATTTAAACAGATATATCTACACATCTCTGTAGCTACCCTGAATTATTGGAGAATATAAGTGATATTTAATACTGTTTTAAACCTTCCTGTTTTGTGATCTATTCCTTGCCGTGTGTATGCAGGTGCGTGTATTTCTTTTTTTTAATGATTTTACTTATTTATTTGACAGAGAGAGAGAGAGAGAGAGCACAAGCAGGGGGAGTGGCAGCCAGAGGGAGAGGGAGAAGCAGGCTCCCCACTGAGCGGGGAGCCGCTGGGACTCAATCCCTGGACTGTGAGATCATGACCTGAGCTGCAGGCAGACGTTTAACTGACTGAGCCACCCAGGCACCCCTGTGTGTGTATTTCTATATAGTTTATGCACTGGTGGAGGAAGCAAGAAATTTAAGATACCTTTGTCTAACTATCAAAACCAGAGTAGTGAGTGGGAACCTAAAAACAGAACTCTTAACTACAAAATCTTTTAACATGGATTTACATACAGATTAACATTTCATCTAAGGACATTCATTTATGTTAAAGGAAAATTCTTGAAACTAACTTAGAAAACATTAAAATGCTAAATTAACATTAAAAGTATCACTGAACATAACAACAGGCTTTAAAGTCATACAAAATAAATAAGATTGCCCTATCCATTAAATAATACTTCAAATTATTTGTATGCCACAACTTTATTGATTAAAATAAAATTTGGCTACAAAACCTTAAGAACAAAGACTAAAAAAATATAATCTTCAAAGTAAGTTATGATACCTGAAATTGAGAATAAAATGGAGTTTCTAAATATGCAAATCATAGAAGCAGATAGTTGGTTATTAGATTAATTACAGAATCAGAAGTAGTTCTGAATAAGGATTTTTACAGCAAAGAGGTTACTGGCCCAACTCTAATAGTTATTAAGTTATTATTACTATAACAGTAAGTTATTATTACTTTAACAATTATTAAGAGTTATTAAAGGCAATTAAGTTATTAAACTGGAGCTACGTTTGAGAAAAATATAATTGATCAAAAGGAGTCTACTGTAATTATTTGACTACAGTAGGAAAGAGATTGCTCAGCTAAATACTCAAAAGAATGAGAGCCAGTTATTTGTGGCCAGATATTTCAGGCGGATGAAGCTTTTGGGAACTTGATAATCCTATAATTTTATAACAGACAGTAAATCAAAAGAGCTAAAGTTTGGTACTCACTGAAGAAGTATACAAGGGCTCTAGAATTAAATAAAGTTTAAAACAGCCTATGGTGACTCCAGTTATAGCATGATAACCATCTTTAAAATTCTGCAGACAGATTACCATTAGAGAATTTCAATAATTTCAATTATTATCATATGAACGTAGGTTCTAGCTGAATTCAGGAAGCCCTCAATTCTGGAATACAGAAGGTAAGATAAATCACTCATATATTTCCCTAATATTCAAACTGTACCAGTGAAATCCATACATTTCTACCACTAAGAATCCACATTATCACTTTCCTTAGCAAGAGTTTTAGGGGAAGATTATTACTAGCAGTATGTATTTTCAAAACTCTAGTTTATTATTCTAAAAGATTCACATTTTGACCACTTGGAATCAAATCCAAAGATTAACAATACTGACAACATAACAGAAACACTATGGGGATTTAAAATCAGTCCTCAAACCCATGCAAACCAAATAACACTAGATAAGCAACAAAATAAGAAGTCCAAAGGCAGAGACAGGACAGTTAAACACAATGTGCAATCTCTCAGTGGACCCCTGATTTGAAAAAACAAACAGAAAAACATGAGGAGGAGGACAATTGAAAAAATCTTGACTATGGTTTGTATATAATGAACATACATAACAGTATTATACCAAAGTTAAATATCCAGAATAGGATCATTTTAGTATAGGAATGAAGGATAATGCTTTCGTTTTTAGGAGATACATACTCAAGTATTTAGGTGTAAAGTGTTGTATCGATTGCACTCAATTCTTAAATGTTTCCACAAAAAAGTGTGTGTGTGTACACAGAGAGGAAAATGAGTATGCTCATTAAAAATAAGTAAAGGTGGTGGGGAGAAGCCTTTAAAAAGAGACCAGTGGTAAACAAAACAAAACAAAACCTATAATCTTTAATTTGGATTAAAAGTATAGGTTCTAGAGTAGCAGGGAGAAGAAAAATCTTAAAAAAGATCAACACACTACTTGGGAAGCACTGTTTGGTGGAGAAAAGGAAGCAAATGGACAGAGAACAAATGGGCAACAGAATAAGGGAGAAGAGGAAGAAATGAAACTACCATTTTGAGAGCACTTAGTCACTAGCCAGGCTCTCTCTCTCAACCAAGACTTATAATGCTAATTTACTTTCTCTTTTTGTTTATTATTTTTGTTTTGCCTTTTCCCTGACAGATAAGGAAGACAGTAACATGCTCGAGGTCCTTACAATTAATAAGAGGTGGGGTCAGGAGTGGATCTCTGGTTCATCCGACAACAGAGATCATGCTCTTACCAGCATACCATACTTGCATGCCTGGTGCTTTGTATAGTTATAAAATCTAGATTCTAGCTCTCTCATTGACTTTGATAGTACTTTTTGTGCTTAACTGTGAAATTATCAAAATGCACCTTTACTTACCAGGGATAAAGGATATAAAACCCATGTTTCTCAAAAGTTCCACAGAAATAAAAACTACCATGACCATTACCATTAGTTTTCATATGCAAACTAATACTTTAAAAAGTATTTTTTAAAAAGAATATGGTTCAAAGGAAATCTCAAATTAAAAAAGAAAAATATATTCTTATTCTGAACCTTAAATATTTTTGGAATAAACTATAAAAATTTAAGAACTGTCTTAATGCTTTAGTACTTAAACAGAATATATGTATTTTTAGCAAACATAATTTTGGCTTACCTTTTTCATAGGTGATGTAGGTGTTGCCTGACCAGATGACACAGGTGTTGTAACAGCTACAGGAGCTGCTTGTGTACTAGAAGTATTGGCATTAGTTACAGAAGCCATGGGCTTCGTCTTATCTATTACAAAAACATGAAAAACACTGAGTCAAGATTCAGTATGGATTGTTTTAATGTCTAGAAAAATAGTATTTTACAATCATTTTTGTTTAAGGTCTTGTTAATTCAAGTCTTTTCCATTTTTTTCCCTTTTAACAAGTGAATTTTTCAAGGAGTTTCTAGAAATGTCTCAATATGTATGCTGAAACACATAACAGAACATGGTGACACAAGAAAGCTTCTAAGAACAATAAGCAAAAACGGAATCTGATTTTCATAATTTTAACACTATAGAAATATAAAAAAATTAATATTTAAAAGCTGAATGCATAAATACAGTGTAATTAAAAAGATTACAAGAGTTATACAATTTTTCTACAATTTACACTGCTTATTTAAAACTCATAGTTCCTCTTTATTCCAGGAAATCTAAAAAGTGCCTTTTGTCAATAATCAGATTATACTCCTGTCACAAAGAGCATACTTTCTCACCCCTAAAAAGTCTACACTTAAACGAGAATATCAGTTGAATTAAGATTAAATCTCTTTTCACAATGTATTGAGACAATTTCCAACCAACAATGAAGCACTTAAGAGAAATATTTTTGAAAATATCAATGCCAGAAAAGATTCAGACTGTAGTTGAACATAAATACATACATATATATATATATATTTTTTTTTTTTTTTAAGATTTATTTATTTGAGAGAGAGAGTGCATGCACACATAAGTGGGAGAGGGAGAGAGAATCTCAAGCAGACTCCACTGAGTGTGGAGCCTGACACGGGGCTTGATCCCAAGATCCTGATATCACCACCTGAGCCAAAACCAAGAGTCAGCTGCTTAACTGACTGCACAACCCAGGTGCCCCTATATTTGAACATATAAATCAGACTGGCTTTTAGCAAAAAACAGTTACCTATAAATTTAAATCTATAAATTAACTGTAATTTATAAATGGGCCAGAAAGGTTCACCTTTCAAATGGTCAAAGATCACTTATCTAGTTTTAAAGAATTCCTTTGGTTTCAAAATGAGGGAGGACAGATATTTTTCTATACTTTTGGGAAGAAGTATAGTACTTTAAAACTCTGAAATATTCATTTTCCTTATACTCATATTCATTATACTTCTCTCTCCCCCTTAGGTCAGTTTTCCAAAATAATTTTCTACCTTATCATTATTGTATGCTGCTATACTTTATAAGTAGACAATATTAAAATATAATTATCTTTAGTACTTGCCCTAAGGATAATACATATATACATGTATAAACACCAAATAGTTCTGAATTTGTATTGATTGATCCAATTCTATCTGTGACTAAGAAAATATCCACAAGATGTTAATAGGGTGAAAAGCATAGTATCTTAAACTATACCAAAGGACAAGGCCAAAGTGGCACATTTAAAAATCACTATGATTTTAGCTTTTTGAATAAACTGAATGAGCTAACCACAGTCTAATAAACTTTATTCTCATTGTTAAACAATACCTGTTTTCATTCAATAGAAGCTAAGACTATTTAGTACAGTTAAGTACAAATCATGTATAATCTATTAGACCATCATCCTGAAAACAGTCTTCCTAACTGAAGAGAGTAATTCAATGAATATTTATTAAATGTCTCCATATTTCAAGTACTAGGTACTGCGTCCTACTGTCCTAGGTAGGTACTGGGGATGTACCACCTGATGAAAAAAACAAAATACCTTAACTGCATACAGCTTACGGTCGGTCCAGTAGGAAAAACAAATAACAAACAAGATAAAGTTCAACAGATTTTTTTCCCTTTTATTTTCTCCTTTTTCCTCTTGGTTTAAATATTTGTTTTATATTAGTGAAATCTACACATCAAAGAATGTATATGCATGAATGTATAAACATTCAGGCTTGATTTAAGAATAATAATGAAACAAACCTCAAGTGTTCACCATCCAACTTAACATTATTAATATTGTTAAAGCTCTTCTATTATTAATTTAATTTCAATGAAGAGTGAAGATTTCAAGTCCTAGAGGAAGCAAAAATATGCTTCCTTTCTCATTCCTTCAACTACCTCTCAAATTTATAAATCACTTGGGAGGAAATTAAACTTTTGGTTGAGTTCCTATTTTCAGCTCATTCATAAGAAAAAGACACTCATAAAAAACCAGTTTGGTAAATAATTTATGAAAGAAAATTCAGAAAAATCATTATTTTACATCAAATAGTTTCCCAAAGAAATGATCTTACAAAAAAGTAGGAAAAAAAATAATTTAGAAATTGTCAAATCAAGCTGTAGCTCTACAGGGAAACAACTGCTTTCTCAAGCTTGCCAAATAAAGTATGATAAAACCCTGGCGATATTAAAAGAATGAGACAGAGGGACTATACAGCATTTACATGGATTAATTCTTGAGACATAGTCAAATTTTCCTGGCACAGCCAACCACTAGCAACAGGAAGAACAAGATTATCATAGTACAATGCTTCAGAGAAACATTTAAAGTTAGCTTAGTGAGAAAGTGAGCAGAGAGTGATTGGTATGCCTAAACTCCAAAGGAGGAATACAATGCAATTTGATGGCAATTACTTCTATTTTAGTTACAGAACAGTTTATCAAAAAGGAAGGAAGGAAGGAAGGAAGGAAGGAAGGAAAGAAGGAAGGAAGGGAGGGAGGGAGGGAGGGAGGGAGGAAGGGAGAGAGACTAACACTACGGTTTAAAGAACTATCCAGATCGTTTAGTCCAATTCTCATTTTACAAGCAAGGAAATTTCAACCAAAGAAGGTCAGGAGACTAGCTTATTAATGACAAAACTGGCCTAATCAGAAGTCTTGTTTGTTTCAAATAGTTCCCCAGTGCCCACCATAGAACAGTGAATTCTATAGAAGAGGCCAATTAAGAAAATATTAGATAACAAAATCTCAGAAATTTCTGTGAGATGCTTGGATTCTTGAATTCTGCTACGTAAGTAGTAAAAGATCTGACACATTAGTTAAAAGATCTGGGTGCTAGTTCTGGCTTTCTTGTGCACATGTAGTATACTTTAATTTGTAGTGATATATTTTACTACAGACTGGGGGCCAAAGCAGTTCTCAAAGGGAGGAGATGAACTACACAAAAATAACTTTAAAACTTGTGAAATATCTCAGTTTAAATTTCAATAATATGATTTCATCTTCTAGTTTTTGTACAATGAACAAGGAAACAGTACAAATTTAAGTGAAATGGTATTAGGAAAACATGTATGTTGATCATATTTAAATTAGTAGAGTTGAATTTTATAAAATTATTATGCAAAGTTAGCACTTACAACAAAGCAGTGTTATATATAGTATCCATTTAAAGCAGGAAAAAACTGAGAAATCGGAGATTAGAGGAATCTGAGATTAAATAAATTAACCGCAAATACAATTACACTCATGAATCAGTCCATGTTTTTAAACACTGTGAATGCTCATTCTCATATAATTCACTTTTATAATGAGAAAGATTTTAATTAACAAGTCATAAAAACGAATTATAACATTCAATGACTACCTGGTTGCTTTAGTTTCCAATTTTACCCATACTCTCACCAAGACAAAAGATATGCTGACTCACCTGACCAGCAATATGACAGCAATATATTGAAAATTATATTCCTGGTGACTAGAATCTAGCCATTTACATATCTCAAAAAGTCCCTGTGTTTTACCAAAATATAATTTACTTGTAGGATTAGTAAACTTCAAAAATAAACAAAGGAATTTAAGACACAGTACCTGGCAACAAGCTAGCCTTTATCAGTTTAACAACATTTTGTTTTTAATGGGAAACAGATAATCACTATCTTCTTCAATGTGTGTTTATTTAGTAAACTTTAGCATCCTGCATTTTCTTAGGGGAAATATTTTGCTGAGCGAGTAAAAATAAAATGATCCCAAACTGCTGTTGAGTCTAGAGGAAATATAGGGAGCCCAAGAAATTCTAGGGCTTCATTTGTATTTACTGATGACCACCATACTGATCCAGATAATTTTTTTTTTGATCAAAAATCTTAATGGAAACGGACTATTTTGTCTGATAAATTTACATGTTAAACTATCAGGTTATATAACTCAAAGATGGCAATACTGTAATTTCACATTGGTCTGAAGATGTGAATGACTAACTTATGTAGAATAAGAAAATAAGTGTTATTTAATAAAAGCACTCTGGTAAATAAAATGTATAAAACCATGTGGGCCAGATGAAGCAATGTAGAAATCATACCCTTGATAATAAAAAGGAAAAGAATGTAAATTGTGATAATGACTTTGTAAAGAAATTTGGCAACATCCATGAAAACTGAAAACGTGACACAATAACTCAAATTTTAAGTATACCTAGTAGAGTATCTCTTACCTATATATATAAGGAGGCAATTGCACAAATGATCACTATGGCATTATTTGCCAACAATGGAAAAATGGGAATAAGATAAATTTTTATCAGAAGGGAAACAGATATATTTAATACTATACAACAACTAAAGGGGTAAGATATGTTGGTAGAGATACAAACAGATGTAAACAAATCTAAAAATTACAACTTTTGAGTTAAAAAAAAAAAGCAAGTTACATAACAACTCCTAGGTATAAGAATGAAAACACAAAACTGTCCTACAATTACTATATATTACTTCTGAATGTATAAGATATGAGTATAAAAATGGACTGGAAGATAAAAGAAAAAACGCAAGACAGTAATTGGGAAGAAAGGAAAGGGAGCAGACTAGGGCTTATGGTTAAAGAAGACAACTGTAATTTTAAAATTTTATTACAAGAAAAATTTGAAAAAAATATAGCTAAATGTCAGCAGCTGTTCATTCCTGTATCTTCAAAATTTCTTGAAACAAAGCAAACTTCTCCACACCCCACAGGAAAGTATCTTGATTCAGCCTCAACCTTCTAAAATTTTACTACTCCTTAGGGAATATTTGGGATGATACTGGGACCAACTTCCTGGATTGTTGGGCCTCAGAAAGTATCAGACACATTCAAGGATTGCTGGAAACCTATTTATATCCTATCTGCACCATCCTAAGAGAATCTTCACCTTCTTCAAACCTAAAAATACAACAGCAAGATGCAGAGGTGAGTAAGAACCTCCAGGTCATTAGAGAACAATAAATTCACAACTATACTCAAGTTTCTAATACTCCCTGAAAGATAATTTACTGGCTTGTCAGGTATCTGAACAAATAGTAAATCAGTAAAGCCTCAAAATTAAAGCCTAATCTTATCTTACTTTACATCAAAATTCACTGAAAATCCCATCATGCGTCAAATTTTACCTGTTTCAGCTTCTGATTCTGAGTCATCTTCTTCATCTTCTTCACTAGAGCAGCTAGATTCATCTTTCTTTCCTTCTTCTTCATCATCAACTTTTTCTTGTTCCAGAGATTCAATACGGGATGCGTTTTTCTCTGGCTCAATTATCAGTGTCTCTTTGCTGTGAAAGGAAAATAGTTTTCACATGATTAAAAACACGAAGACCAAAAAGCATTAATTTTTCTCAGATCCACAAAATCTAATAATCATGTCTATGGCCATCATGCCAATTCATTCGTAACAATAAAAAAAACCTACTTTAATATTTCACTTACTTTTTAAAGGTCTTCTGTGACTGATTATTGTCCATATTCGCTGTTGATTCAATTAGTGGAGATTTCTTCTCCCGTTTTTCACTATGCAGCTTTATAAAAGTTATGCAAAGGAAAATAATACTATTAAAATAGTATTAAGGAGTAAAATACAGAATTTGAAATAATAACATAGTTTTCCAAACATGAAACAAAACCAAAACAAAGATTTAAGTTTTACCTGAAAAAAAGGGGGGGCCAACTTGGATAAAGAATATAGAGGACTAAATAGTTAAAAAGCTAGATGAAGGACAAAGTTGGATTTTCTATATCCCTCCAACTTTAGATCACTGAAAAAAAGGTAGGATCCATTAGCCACTTAAGATGTCTGATGATATTTTAGACTTAAAAATCTCTTTCCTACCTACATAACTTCTTCCTTATCTAGAGCCGGCTATTTTAGAAATCTGAGATTTTATAGTCTCCACCTTGTAAGCAAACTTTATTATGAAATTACAAAAACATGTTATTCTTGACTAGGTACATTATGGAAGTATTCATTTTGTGAAGAGGAGATAAGCAACACAAAAGGCTGAACACTACCACTATTCCTTTATTCTCTTTCAGGTCACTTGGTTTGACTGTCAGGAATAACTTAAAACCAAAAAGTAAACATCACAAAAATACCTTTTCAACAGTCTGAAAGTTAAAGCTATTAGGGAAATTTGCTAATACAGACAATTTTTAGACAGTCATCAAACATACCAGATTTTGTTTCTTTTGCAACTCTTCTAAATATCCTAAAATATCTTCATCTGCTACATCAAACGCTGTCTGGCCCTGTAGGAAACAAAGGGGGTTGGTAACGGTAAAAAGCCAATAAAGTAGAAAACATCTTTGATGATTCTGTATAATTATATAGAAAGAAGTTAGATAACATTTTGTTATGTATGTAGTTATGTATGTAGTTTGTTATGTACGTAGTAATACAACAGTATATGACTTAAAGGAGATGTATGAGAAATCCACGTGAGAGAGCAGCAGCTGATACAACTCCCCTTACGTTCTTTGGTAACAGCTTTATTGACATAAAACTCACTATACAAAAAACGATTTAAAGTGTACAATTCAATTCTTTTTAGTATATTCATAGAGTATCACAACCTTAATCGTAATCAATATAGGACATTTTCATCACCCCAAAAAAGAAATGACCTCTCCGCTTTTCTCATCTCCCTTCCCAACCCTCCAGCTGAAGGCAACCACTAATCTATGTTCTGTTACTACAGATTTGCCTGTTCTGAACATTTCATATAGATGGAATCATACAATACTTGGTCCTTTGTGACTGGCTTCTTTCAAACTTTGTATAATGTTTTCAAGTTTCATCCATGTTGCCACATATAGCACTAACTTCAATCCTTTTTATTGTCGAATAAATATTCCATTGCTTGACATACCACATGTGCTAATTTATTCATCAGTTGATGGATATTTGCTTTTGTTTTCTGCTTTTTGGTTATATATAATAAAAAATACTGCTATGAACATTTGTATACAAGTTTTCGAGTGACAATCTGTTTTCATTTTTTTGGGAATACAGCTCTAGGTAAAACTTACTAGGTCATATGGTAACTCCATGTTCAACTTTTCAAGGCCTTTTTTTTTTGATACCTCCATAAAAATTAAAGTCTTAATAGAGTAACAAAATAAAAATATATATATTTCTAAACTGCTTAAAGTTCAGCCATGCCTTAGTTTCAAAAATTAGTTCAGATGAACATCTGTCAATCTATTTTTATTCACTGTGGAAAAGAAAATTTCAAAGAGCTGCTGACTAAACATAGTGAGTTTTCTCCTGTTGTCTGCATTTGTCCTTGTAATAACCCTACCGGTACAGGTTTCCAGAATGTCAAAAAAGTTCATTGTAAGAATACATTCTACTTTATATGTTGGCCAGTATATGATCCTTTCTCAGAAAAAAATTCTTTTTTTTCAACTAGAAAATATATCCTTCTGAAAGGCAATTCAAATTTCTTTCGTAAAAGGAATCTTACAGCTACAAAAAAGCCAGATGAGTAGATAATAATGACTTCTAAAATCACATAAACTCTTCCATTAAAAAACAAATCTAAAATCCTCAATTCTAGACCAACATTAAGATGTTGCCATCACTGGGGCGCCTGGGTGGCACAGCGGTTAAGCGTCTGCCTTTGGCTCAGGGCGTGATCCCGGCGTTATGGGATCGAGCCCCACATCAGGCTCCTCTGCTATGAGCCTGCTTCTCCCTCTCCCACTCCCCCTGCTTGTGTTCCCTCTCTCGCTGGCTGTCTCTATCTCTGTCAAATAAATAAATAAAAATCTTAAAAAAAAAAAAAAAGATGTTGCCATCTACTTGGATAGGAGTTACACTGCCTAGCACTATAAAATGAAATATAAGCTATCCAATATCTGAGCTGGTTTTTCCACTGTCTGTTTATAAAATAAAAAAAGGTCTAAGAAATGTATTCTAAAAGTACATGAAACGCTACTTTATCAAGATAGGGGAATGTATGTATTTAAAATTTAAAGGATTCAAAAACACTTATTTATCTGCCTTTTTTGTTAGAAAATCTTCCCAGCAGGAATTTAAGAACCAATCGACATTTTCCCACTCAGTCCAGGAGACAGGAGAAAATGTTTTTGCTTTAATAAACCTTTTCCCCCATTTCAACCTTGAGTATTAAATGCTAAGAATTAAATTTCTGAAGAATAAGTGGCTCTGAAACAAAATAACTGGCTCAAATTTTGAAGGTGCCCTTTAGATTAGAAATACATGTTAATCCATTTTGCTATATCATTGTCTCTCTGTATCATTAGTTCTATAATGTTACACATGCTATATTATGCAAATAGTTTTCAAGATGTTAAGTGAAAATAACTCACTGGCTTCTTTTTAAGTATTATTTTAAGCATTTATCAACCCTTTTCATGAATGAAATACTGCAACTTAAAATTTTTTTTGAATTGTAATTAAATTTTAGCAGCGGTTAAATGCAATGGGGTTATTTTAGTAACCAAGGAATTTTCCTTTTAAGAATAAGAAATTGGATCACCTTACTAACCTTTCTTTTCACTTTCTCCCTTGATAAATGAGTCTACTTTGCAAACAGCAGCTGATAGAGAATAAAAACTAGAGTAAAATGCAGGCTATAAACAGAGAAAAGTTTCTAATTTCAAAAAAGCACACCCCTCAACTTAACCATGCTCATTAAACAATATATAGGACAGTTATGAAGGAAGCCAATTGTAAAGTTATAAACATGACCTGGTTCTTAATCACTATAAAGCCACTATGCTTCACTAACGGGATGCTACCACAGTAGGGGATATAAATAGAAATCACTCAATGTAACCAAGAAATAATTGAGGAGGGTACAATGCTGAGGTATGAGAAAATAAGAACGCTTATCAATCAAGAAAACAATCTTAAAAGAAAATTACTGCTTAAAAAATCAGTTTACAATACATCTGTAAATTACCAGAATCACACTAAAGCTACTGTTTAAGTCTAACTACATACACTCTTCATTCTTTCCTCATTTATTCTGAGTTGCTTTTATAGCTGTGATCTCTCTTCATTTTCACAACAACCAGTGAAGTAGTCAGACAAGCATTATGGCTCCCACTGTATAGACGAGGAAACCTAGGCTGAGTGTATGGCATTTGCTCAAGGTCATGCAGGCAATGGAGGGAAAGTGGGAATGGAATCTAGGTCTCTACTGCTCCACTGTCTCTACAGAAAGTAAGAATAAGTTCAGATAAAAGCAGGGAAAAAAAATTCCGTGTGCCCATTAAGCAGAAGCAGTTTTGTTATTCATTTAAATCTTTGTAATAACAGCTATCAAACTAAAAAACTGTCTACCAATAATTGTCATATTGCATTAAAAGAAAATTCCAATTAGAAAAACATCTTAGTTAATACTTAAAAAGGGACAATATTTGGGTATATTCTAGTAAAAGAATTATTTTAATAAATTAAGGAAACAAAATTAAAATCTTGATATTTAAAGTCTGTATCACATAATTTATAATGTGTTAAAATGCAGCAAATGTCTTACAAAACGTTAAAGAAACAAGACCAAAATCTCTATTTTAAGAAAACTTCTCATACTTTTATGTAGACTTTCAAATTTTATATATTTGTTGCATTTTCTATATTATACATTTACCAAAATTATATTTTCTATTAGTAAAGAATTCATCTAAATCCTGAAAGTTCTGTAAGTACTTTCTGATATCATTTTTATTTTTTAAGATTTTATTTATTCATTTATTTATTTTTATTATGATATGTTAGTCACCATACAGTACACCATTTTAAAAATAAATTTACTAAAAATCTTCAAACTACAAGTACTGAAGGTATCAAATAACAAGATAAATTCATTTAAGCAGGCTTACACAATAAAGACTAATTTTGACTGAACATGAAGTATAACTTTTTTTAAATGCAGCCAATGATAACAGAAGACACTAACTCACACAGGCATAATTATAAAATTAAAATTTTAAAAATTAAAAGTCTTATAAAAATATCTTCCATTATTATAGAATATAGTCTCCCTACCAACAACAAAAATGCTTGCATTTTGGTACACTTACGGCATAAAGGCCTTTAGAATGCAATATACATTATTTATGTCTCGCTACTAAAAGATGTCTTTAAAATCCTGGTATTTTAAAAGAAGAATCCAATTTTGATAAAAATTTTAAAATCATATTTTTACGACTTATGAGTTAGTATCTGGAAAAATAAAACATGAGAAATCAAAAACTAAGAAAAAGCTGCAGAAGAACTTAGCAGAATAAATTATTCTTTTTTTAACACTGATTTATTTATTTATTTTATAAAGAGAGAGCAAGGGAGAGCCTGTGTGCACAAGTGGGGGGAGGGGCAGAGGGAGAGAATCTCAAGCAGACTCCCAGCTAAGCCCAGAGCCCATTGCAGGGCTCGATCTCACAACCCCTGAGATCATGACCTGGAGCCAGGACCAAGAGCTGGACGCTTAAAGAACTGAACCACCCAAGCGACCCCAGAAAAAATTATTCTTAATTAATTACACTTAATTATTAGGGCTTTAAGAAAATCACTTGACTTCTCTGATCATGTTCTCAAAACTGCATAACTCAGATAACAACTGTGTAGGATTGTTAAAAGGATAGCATTAGATAATATGTGAAAATAAGCTGAAAACTATAAAATTCTAAGGCACTATGAGGCATAATTCATTAAAATTTAGGATGACACAAGAAGCTGCTACTGTAGTAAGATAGAAACAAAAGGAGATGAAACAAAATTATTTACATGCAGTCTTTCTCCTAAAGCATAATTATGACGAACTATATGGCATAGGAATCAGACAATTATAGAACAGAGATCAGATAAAATATTTTTTTTCATACATACTATATGTCTATGAATCACTACCAAAACAAAACATGTTTAAACTGGAAAATGATACAATCTTTTTGGAAAAACCATTTCCATTAATAAGCTTCTCTCTTCTGGTCCTTATCTGGAGGCTACTACCAATGAACAAGTGGCCTTTAGGGGACGCCATGGCAATGAACAAGTGGCCTTTAGGGGACGCTGTTTGGGAGAGAGACAGGAATGCAGAACAGAGATTAGAACGTAGGAGGTATTTACTAATTTCTTCAGAAAAATCCCAACTCCTGGGGGAATTTCTACACTGAGAGGAAGAATTGTCAAGCTAAAATTAGCTGGCTTTTTAACTTAAAATTTAACAGTATCAACATTCGTCTTCTAATGCTAATTACAAAACAGAAAACTGTTATAATAAAAAAACTAGAGAAAGCAAATTACCAAAAGTTTTGACTACAAAATTAAAGACTTTTAAACTTATATATAAAAGCAAACCTATACTTACACTCTCAAACATTTGGATCACTCTCAAACATTTTTTATCTTGATTTCCCTGAAGACTTTCATCACTTCTAGGACTTTAACTTGCCTGCACATTTCTTACTTAAAACACATTTATAAACAAATACATGAAATGCTACAGAAAGAGCAAAGGAGTTCAGAGGGCTTCTTTATCAGAATCTGCACTACTACCTCAACTTCCAAACACCCACAGGAAAATCCTGGGCATATGTATATCATACTTGTTCTCTTCCCTTTGCAGATCCCCAATTAGAAACTGCAGTTAATCATAGCATAATTAGCACCAGCACTTATATTAATGGACACAGTAGAATCACATGGTGCCATGTGAATAAAGATGAGATTATTTTAGGAAACTCTGCTAAGTACTCTACTACATTATCTTATAAAATGCAATATGTAAGGGATATTCTATGGAAGTTAAGGGTAATCAGCTCACCAGAGATATGTTTTAAGTTCTCCAACTGTTGGCAGAGGATAAGAATTACGATAACAGAATAGGAGGAACTAATAGGAATACTGGTGAGACTGGTAACTGACTGACGGTGCTTAGAATGGAATAAAGGAAAAAATATCTGATCTAATAAGGAATCCGATAACCTGAATCTGTTCATGATTTTGTAAAAAAACAAAAAAACGAAAAAACACGTAATATGACATTCATTCCTTCTTTCCCTCTACCTAATTGCGTGATATTAAGTAAATATTTTACCTCATAAATGGTTTTCTCATCTGCAAAACTAGGACTAAATGTTGCATCTCAATTATTTTATTCAGGATAAAACTTTACGGTTTTTATTAGTCTCACATGCTGTAGACCCCACTTTCCATGTCATTTAAAAAGCTACTATAAGAGAGCTGTTAAGACTATCAGCTAAAGAGAAACAGAAATATACTTCTGTATGTGTTCCAACTCAGAGTGATGGGAGAAAACATTCACAGAGAAATGCGAAATTTTCTTAATTTATGAGTTCTCAAGTACCCAAATCTATTATGTATGGTAATATGATTACTCAAAGAGTAATATTTCTTTCTCTGAGGAACAAGACCAAAACCACCTCACAGGTAGCTGAGAGAGACTTAAACGATTAGTAATAAAAGTCAATAAATGGTTGATAAAATGTTGTTTTGCAGTTCATAAAACTTAATACAATTATAGAATTTATACCCCAACATTTTTGAGACTTTTAAAACATTTATTTCTAAAAGTTAAATATTTAAAATACATTTTGGATATTTCTAAAAATTTAAATATTTAAAATACATTTAAAAGGCCTACCACTTTGTTGACCATCTCCATATCACACAGATTGTCCACTAAAATTCGACATGCTTCCTCTTTACCCCAGTGAGCAGCAGCATGAAGAGGTGTCCAGCCATCATAATCTTTAATATTAACATCATAGCCTGCCTGTATTAAAAGTCTAAAGAAATTACAGTGAATTAGATAATCATTAAGAAATCTAAAAATGAGCAAACATAATCATTAGCTTTATACCATGCAAGTTAACAAAAATTTGTGACGTATTTCTTTTCCTAGTTCACATCTTCTCCCTCCCTTTCAATGAATTAATAGAACAAAAGAAAATAATTCTCAGAAAACACTGCCAATGAGGATCTTGAATTACTGCCATAATAATGCAGTCAGCTTTAATTAATTCCTACTGACTAATAAGTCTTATGGTTTGGTGTAACACTGATTAATTCTTGTTTATGAATTATAGTTGAAATTTTCATAGGAAAGCCAATAATTTTTCAATGTGAACTCAAAAACTCCTGGATCAATTTGTACATTAAACTGATTTATTGAAGGAATGTCTTCAGGTATCCATATTACATGTCATCTCAAGCTAAATGTGTTCTAAAAATATACTGGGATCAAACAAATTTATTTTGCAGTTTTTCTGTTGCCTTGCAGTTGAGGAACTACTTTGTGAAAGCTTTCACAAACCTTAATGATCTACCACAGGTAATTTTCATAGGAAAATGACAATCTGTTAGGAACAAACCAAAGCAAAACAAATATTCAAGGGGTCGATTCTACTTTTCTGCAGCAGTAGAAAGCAGATATTCTAATTATCAACAAAGCTAGAAAAGAGGAATACATTTTAATACAATGCAAAGAACTGTATAAATTGTTAGTATGGCCTCCTAACTGTAAATACTGACATTAACCTTTATTTTATTTAGAAATTAAGCTCGGAGAGCAAGGAGTGGGTCTACAAATTGCACATAGCACAGCCTCACACACACAGGCGAACAGTAAATACTTTACAACTCATGAAATCTGGTTGACCTTTACCTTACTTTCCAAGAAGCTGAGCTTGAGAAGGGCTTCTTTTTACCTACAGGAGGTGGTAGTGATAGCTAATACATAACCCTTCATTTATTTATATTTCACGAATTGATCCCTTATTTCCTAAGAATATTTAAAGCAGCCATTTCCAATTCTGGATCCAAAACAAAACCATCTTAAGAGCTTGTTTAAAAAAAAAAAGATTCCCCAGGCTCTACCACAGTCCTATGGAATTAAGCAGCATATTAGGAGATGGGCCCTGCCAATTTATATTTTTAGGAAATCCCATTACCTGCCTGCAGACCAACATTTAAAAGCCTCCAATCTAAAGAACAGGCTAACAGATTTTGATTGGATCCTTAGGGAGATTTTCTGTATATATATCAGCAAATACAATTTAAAAAATACAATTAAAAATTTTTTTTTTCTTAAAGATTTTATCTTTAAGTAATCTATACACCCAACAGGGGGCTCAAAACCACAACCCTGAGACCAAGAGCTGCATGCTCCACCGACTGAGCCAGCCAGATGCCCCTAAAATTTTAAAATACAGACACAAATGATGAATACTTCTGCCCTTGTTTCTTTTATTTTTTTTACAGTTAATACATCCTAGTGCTCTTTCTATACCTATATATATAGTGTTTTAATTGCTACAAGAGTATTCAGTGAAAGGAGGTATCAATTTATTCAACATTCTCCTACTCCTATTATAAATAATACTCTTAGCACCTACCTTATTTCCTGTGAGAATATCTGTAAAAAAATTTCTAGAGGTAGAACTAACTGCTAAGCCAAAGACTGTTACTTTGATAGAATCTGTTCAATTGTCACACTTTCACCAGGAATGTAAGAGAGAGCCTTTTCCCCAACCTTGCCAACACAGTGTGCCAAACATTTTAATCTTTGCCAACGTGACAGATGAAAAATAGTAATTCATTGTAGCTTTATCTGCACTGATTATGAGTAAGGTTGAGCATGTTTTTTCATAGGCTTAAAAGCCTTGAACTGAGTCAAAGGATCGAAAGGAATTTGCCTCCAAGTTGAAGAGATGGTGAATGAAGGTATCTAGACAGAAACAAAGTAGGCATTAAGACATCATGACAGAACTTCAAGTAGATATATATAGTTGGAATAATGCAGGCCTGAGGAGCAAAGGTAGCAACTTAGCTTAAAAGAGGATGACTTATGGTCTTATGTACTAATTTGAGGAGTTTAAAAAATATCCCAATCCCCACTGAGAATCTTAATAAAGAATTTTAAGAGCCTAGATAACCTAATTAAAAAGACCACTTGGAAGCAGTCTAGAAACCTATTTTACAGTGCAACTAGTACTCAAAAAATATTACCTTTACCATATGCAATTCTCTAATATTTCCATTTTTTTCTTTAAAAAATGCTGTTGTCAAGTCACTAAGTTTATTTGTGACCTGCTAACGGGGTCTGAAAGTTGCTAAGTTTTGGATTAGAGAGAAACACATAGGACAAGAAAAGATAATTAAAAGTTAACTGCACTATTCTGAAGGCTTCAGTTATTGAAGTGAGTAGGGATTGAAAAAAGGTGAAAACTTAGGAATAGTCGACCCACTTAAACTTCACTGTTTTTACTGAGCAGAGGGAATAAGGAGAATAGTTTGATATTAGAAGATCCAATGGAACATAACAATATAAAGGGTGCAGAAGATTTTGCTGAGGGCTAGAGTCTTATTTCCTTACACATACATATAACAAAAGTCATGCACTGAATTATTTTTTTATATGGCTGCCAACACATTTGCACTTAAATAAAAGAAAAAAATTTACTGTGATGTAAGAGAGCTTTGTTTCAAGGAAATTTGCTGATCAATATATAGACCTATTAAGTTTCAGCTACTTATGGCTTGATATTATTATGCTAAAAGCACCCTGAGTCCCAGCATTATATAGTAAAAAGAAAACTGCATTTCAGATAAATTACATGTAAATAAATATTCACTAGGAATCAAGCTCTCTGAATTTCATGATTATGTTTATATAGAATACTATTCTTTTTTTTTTTTTTTTAAAGATTTTATTTATTTATTTGACAGAGATAGAGACAGCCAGCGAGAGAGGGAACACAAGCAGGGGGAGTGGGAGAGGAAGAAGCAGGCTCATAGCAGAGGAGCCTGATGTGGGGCTCGATCCCACAATGCCGGGATCACGCCCTGAGCCGAAGGCAGACGCCTAACCGCTGTGCCACCCAGGCGCCCCAATATAGAATACTATTCTTAGTCTGAGTAACCAGAGTTAGCCAATCTGGGAACCTCAAAATGACTTTTTACCAGCCCAGAAGGTAACATATAATGGTTGTCTGACACTTTAACTTAGTGGTAAACTGCAACCAAAGAAACAAACAGAATAATCAAAATTCAAGAGTAAAGAAAGGGCTTTAAAAATAAAACAATCATATTCAAGATAGTTTTCTCTTTTCCTATAAATAGACATTAAATAACTTCTATAAACTGTTTCAAAATAATGTCTGCAGGTATCCTAAGAAAAGGAACAATGAAATAAAGAAAATACACCAAACTGGAAAAATGTGAAAAACAATACTTACTTTAAAACTTCTGTATAGCCTTTAGCGGCTGCAACGTGAAGTGCTGTCCCTCCAGATTTTGCATGCCGGACATCATTTATGTGACCGCTATTTAGCCACTGTCTTGCATCTCTAAGCATTATCCGTTCTTCTTCTTTTCGAGCTGCTTCTATATCAACCCCTGATAAAATAAAAATTGCTTTTATTTTTTTCTTTATAGAAAATGTTCTATGTTGGAAAATAAAATTATTCAAAATATTTCAAGTCTAAATAAAAATTAAAAGTGAAATTATATTTGTGAAAAATGGGCTGCTAATAACAAGCTGGTTCAATAAGGGAATGTGGGAATACTATAGCCATTTTATTAGCCTTCTCTATTGATTATTTAGTTTCTGCCCCACAATATTATTTTGGCTTTCTTTATTACCTTTTCTGATAAATCCTTTTGTTTTTAAAAATTCGATTATTTCCTTAGGTACATCATCCTTTAGTTTAAAAACAAGACAAAACAAAATGTTATTAAGTCTTAAATTTCTATCCAACTGCTTTGACCAGTTCTCTGAACTCTAGCCTACTAGGTAGAAATGTTTATTGAACACTCTGACTCAGAAAATTTACCAGACTTTCAAACAGATTCTTTACCAAAGTCTTTCCTTTTCCAACATAATACATTCTTCACTATTAGTATCAGCATTATAATTTTAATAAGTTATACAGATGTTCATTCATTTAAAAGCATTTATTAAGCACTGAGTAAGGTTGAAATGGTAAGAGTGGGAAGAATTTAAAAAGGAACAGGATACTCTACTTCTTTCTTACCTTCAAAGAGCTCTAAATCTTGAGAAAAAAAATTAAAGTAGAAAAGATAATCTTGAAATTCCTAAATGATTTCATGTGGTCTCATGGCTTCAACTGCTGGCTGTTTAATAACAGCATACACCACAATGCAATTATAGTTTGTCTTACTCCAGGAACCTATGAACTTATTTAAAGGTAAAGATACTGCTTTTTTATCCTGTAACCCCACTGTCTAGATGAGCATGTAATACAGAGTAAAAAGGATCAGTAAATGTATACTAACTACATGATGAATGAGTAAATAAGTAAAAACAATTCCATACACACACACACACACATACACCCCTTCTCAGCTAAGATCTCTCCTATAATTCATATCCCCATATCCAACTGTCTGGTCAGGATTTTTTTCTTTCATTCATCCATTTATCCATTCACCCACCCATTCAATATGTACTGAGTGCCTTTTAGATGTCAGGCACGTCTTATAAGGTGCAATGGGTATAGAAGTGAACTTATTAGAAGGCCAAAAATAATATGTATGTGAAGAAAAATAAAGCAAGGTAAAGGGACAGAGGGTAATGCTAAAACAAAACAAAACAAACTTGTTTTATATGGTTTGGTAAAGAAAAGTCTCTTTAATAAGGTGACATTACAGCAAAAAATAGAGTAATAGTCATACTCTAATCTGGGAGACATTCCAGGAATAGGGAAGTCCTAGTAGGCTCTGAGGTAGAAGCCTGCTTGGAATGTTCTGTTTAGAAGGCCAGGGTATCTACAGAGTAGTGAGAACAATAAGCAGAGTGACACAATCTGTCTTAATTTAAGAGGATCACTTAAGCTGTAAAGTTAAGAAAAGAAACTGAGGTATCAAACTGGAGGCTATTATAATAATTTAGACAAGAGATGATAGTAGCTTAAACTAGGGTAGTAGCTATGGTAGTAAAGAGATTAGATTCTGGATTCTTCAAGGTACATCAACAGAATTTGTTGCTAGTTTGGATATAGGAGAAGAAGAGAAGTCACATATGAATCAAGGTTTTCTGCCTAAGCAATTGGAAATATTAAATTTTTAATATGAGAAATGTGAAGTTTGAGATGCCCTGACAGACATCTATCTAACTGGATATCAAGTAGTCAGTGGGATATCTGAGGTTGGAGAACAGAAGAGAGTCAAGACTAGGCAAATAATATAATAAAATTATATGCCACAGGCATCTGAAGCTTATTGCTAAAATCTTAATTCAATTTTCCTAGCTAGCAGCTTGCTGCCTATCTTGTATTTACTATACTAGGTACTACTACTTACCCAGCAACCTGGAAGGTGTACACCCTTAATCCCTCCCTTTACCTTATTCCCAGCCCTCATCCAATTAGTTCACAGACTTTGAATTGCCATCTCCTACAGTGTTGTCATGATGGTATCTCAGTTCATCAACATCTTAGTTCACATCCTATACCCCAGACTTTAAGGACTACTACTGGCCCTTAACTCACTCAACCTCAGTACCTTCTGATTCATTTCCCACATCGCTGCCAGCCTGGTTTTTCCATATCAAAATATAATCATTCACTTTTCTACATAAATTCATCAATGGCTGCTAACCTCCTGTAAGACAAAAACTCAAGCTCTTTTGTGTAGTAGACAAAGCCTTTTATATGATTTGGTCTCAATACACTTTTAACCTCTACTCTTTTTCTTCTAGCATCACCCAGTGTTGTTACCATCTAGATCTCCACCAAGCAGATTATGCTTGTGTGCTGCTGTGCAAACTATTATCTTCTGCATGGACTGTATCTTTCCCTTGCCTAAGCAAATTACCAATTATTCGAGGCACAACTAAACCATTCAACTGAAGCTCAACTTTTAAAAAGTAGACCATAATTGAAAACATTTTTAAAATCCACAAATTACATTAAGTACAGGTAAAGTCATCTTCAAACTAGAGACTGTTAGATCTCAATATCACATTTGAAAGAAACTTGCAATAAGATTTCCCGAAAAAGGGGGAGCCTGGGTGGTGCAGTCGGTTGAACATCCAACTCTTGGTTTCAGCTCAGGTTGTGATCTCAGGGTCATGGGATTGCGTCCCAAGTAGGGCTCACGTTCAGCGTGGAGTCCGCTTGAGATTCCCTCTCCCCCTCCCTCTACCCCTCCCACTCATGCATGCGTGCGCGTGCGCTCTCTCTCTTTCAGTGAATAAATGAATTAAAAAAAGAAAGATTTCCAAAAAAGACTTTATAAAAAACCATTATATATACTATATATGTGTAATAAACAAAACCTATTATGATTTATTTAAAAAGTATCACCATTTCATAATGAATCAATTTTATATATCAAAAATTTCCTACCAAAAGATAATCATCCCATATTATTTAAGATGACTTCTAATGTTATTCATAAAAGAAATTATAAAGTTATAATTGTAATACATTAAGTATAACCTTTTTACTAAATGATTTTTCTCAGACTGATTTTATTTTCTTACACTTTATACTTTTACTAAGTCTTTTAAAATACAGACCTCTTTATTATCATTATGCTTTTTGTCTTTAGCATCTTGAATATTCTTACGTTTATTATCTTTTCTATTCTAAATTTCCTCTGGACCTGAAATTTAAAATATGTACTTCTCACTTCTGGATTTGTCTAATTTTATCTGATTACAAATTTGTCTAAATTTATCTAATTACAAAGAAATTACCCTCTTTTAGCTCCACATCATGCTCACATAAATTATATGTAAAAACAACTCACGTTTAAAATTAAAGTACGTGTGAAAGGAAATTTCTTATGCTTAAGAAAATCCAGTTAGAAAGAAAAACTGCACTTTCATATTTAAAAAAAAATTTAAATACTACTGATTAGTTACAGATCTTGCTTTATTTCATTAAAATCTAGGGGGGAAAAAACCCTTACTATACTACATATTACAATACTTTTTTCCTATTTCCACTGTTTTAACTAGCTAGTGACCTTGAGAATGCCATAACCTCTCTGAATAGTAGTATAA
The DNA here is from genome assembly GCF_002007445.2 of Ailuropoda melanoleuca. Taxonomy (NCBI): domain Eukaryota; kingdom Metazoa; phylum Chordata; class Mammalia; order Carnivora; family Ursidae; genus Ailuropoda; species Ailuropoda melanoleuca. The sequence continues at coordinate 52,882,745 of NC_048232.1, forward strand.
TAGATTAAGAACACTGAAATTGAACATAGATTACCAGGTTTCAATCCCTCACCTGCCACTTACTGGCACTATTTTTTTGGGCAAGACACTTAGTCTCTGCTAATATTCAGTTTATTTGTAAAATATTTATTTGTAAAAAAAAAAAAAGGGTAATGAAAGCACCTATCCCCTAAGATTGTTGTGAGGATTAAATTAATTGAGATATGTGAAACGCTTAGATCAGGAGTAAGCACCAAGGTATTAACTATCACTATCAGCTCTAAACACCTATGATTCTGCTTCTCCTTTCTTGTTTTATGGTCTAACAGACAGAAAATTCTATAATGCACTTAACTGGTCCTTAGCCCACCTACTATAATTCCAAGGTTTTTAAATAATGAAAACGATAGCAAAACTAAATTGGGTATAATAAAGTGATTATATTATTTAACATCCATTAACTACTATTGAAAAACAGTAAATATAAGATTGAAATGTTGCCAAATCTCTTGGTGAGAAAAAATAAGAATAAACTGGAGTTTGGTCACAGCTAAGAGATAAAAAGATTGATTCGTGGGGCTCCTGGGTGGCACAGCGGGTAAGCGTCTGCCTTCGGCTCAGGGCGTGATCCCGGCGTTATGGGATCGAGCCCCACATCAGGCTCTTCCGCTATGAGCCTGCTTCTTCCTCTCCCACTCCCCCTGCTTGTGTTCCCTCTCTCGCTGGCTGTCTCTATCTCTGTCGAATAAATAAATAAAATCTTAAAAAAAAAGATTGATTTGTGTCTCAAGCTAAATAAAGGCGATTGCATTAAAATACAAGCCAGTAATACTTTAAATTACTGCTCAATCATTACTACTTTGTTTTGTTTTGTCCTTAAGTAATCTCTGCACCCAGTGTGGGTCTTGAACTCACAACCCTGAGATCAAGAGTTGCATGCTCTACCAACTGAGTAATGTACCAAATCATTACTAGTTTCAAAGGCAATTTACTTAAGCATAACTAGTTATTGATCAAATACTTAAATAAGAAAAGGCCCTGAATCTCCAAGGAACTGTTGAAAAGGAAAAACAAAGCTGGGGGCATCACAATGCCGGATTTTGAGCTGCTACAAAGCTGTGATCACAAAAACAGCATGGTACTGGCACAAAAACAGGCACATGGACCAATGGAACAGAATAGAGAACCCAGAAATGGAACCTTGGCTCTTTGGGCAACTAATCTTTGATAAAGCAGGAAAAA